>NC_135805.1:43465838-43556599 GCF_964213995.1 Mustelus asterias
TTCCATTTGCAATGATGCCAAAATTCCATTTGTCTTCCTTATTACCTGCTGCACCTGCACACTAACTTACTGCGATTCCTGCGCAAGGACACCCAGATCCCTCTGCACCAAAGCATTTCAAAGTTTCTCTCAATTTAGATAATAAGTTGCCCTTTTAGTCCTCTGACCAAAATGGTTAACTTCACACTTTAAGTTCCACGTTAAGTTCCATCTTCCAAATTTTGTCCCACTCACCTAACCTATCCATATCCATTTGTACATTTCTTATTTCATTATCGCAAATTGCTTTCCCACCTATTTTAGTGTCGTTCTCAAATTTGGTTATAATACATTCTGTCCTTGCATCCAAGTCATTAATATAGATTGTTCATAGTAAATAGTGGTCTATTCTAAGTGATGGAGGTCAATGGTTTGGAAAGTGCTGTTGAAGTAGCCATGGCGATTTACTGCAGTGCATTTTATAGACGGCCTATTGTTGCCATTGTACATCGATGGTGGAGGAACTCAATGTTTAAAGTGGTGGATGGGGTGCTAATCAAATGGGCTGCATTATCTTGATGGTGTTGACCTTTTGAGTTTGTTGGAGCTGCATTCAATCAGGCAAGCGGAGAGTATTCCATCACACTCCTGACTTGTGCCTTATAGATGATGGACAGGCTTTGTGAAGTCAGAAGGTGAGTTACTCACCGCAGAATTACTAGCCTCTGATCTGCTCTTGTAGCCAGTTACATATGAACATACGTAATAGGAACAGAAGTAGTTCACTTTCTGATCAGTGGTTTTTGGCCCAGGATGTTGATAGTGGGGGATTGAGCAATGGTAATACCATTTAATGTCAAGGGAAATGATGAGATTTTCTCGTTGGAAATGGTCATTGTCTGGCACTTATGTGTGGCAAATGTTACTTGCTACTTATCACCCCAAACCTGAATGTTGTCCAGGTCTTGCTGCATATGGATATGAACTACTTCAGTATCTGTATCACAAATGATGCTGATCATTGTGCAATCATCAATGAACATCCCACTTCTGACCTTATGATGGAGGGAAGGTCATTGATGAAGCAGCCAATGTTGGTTGCACCTAGGAAGCTATCCTGAAGAATTCTTGCAGCAATGTCCTGGAACTGAGAAGATTGACTTCCAACAACCACAATCATCTTCCTCTGTGCCACACATGACTCCAACCAGTGGAGAATATTCCCTCTGATCATATTGCTGTCCCTTCACTGTCGCTGGGTCAAAATCTTGGAACTCTCTCCCTAACAGCACTACATGTACTGCAGCGGTTCAAGAAGACAGCTCACCACCACCTTCTCAAGGGCAATTAGGGATGGGCAATTAATGCATACATAGACATACGTAAATGACTTTCCGGATTCTTGGGTAGCTGGCAGTGTTGTAATTGTACTGGAATAGCTTGGCTATTCATGCAGCTAGTTCTGGAGCATATGTCATGAGTACTATTGTCAGAATGTTGTTGGGGCCCTTTGGGAGCCTTTTCAGTATCCAGTGGACTCAGCCATTTCTTGATTTCTGTGGAATGAATTGAATTTACCGAAGGCAATTTGTGATGGAGGGGATGGATTGAGGTGGAATATTCACTCAGCACTTCTGGTTGTACATGCGCTGTCTTTGTCTTTTGCACTGATGTGCTCCCCCGTCATTGAGGATGGGGATATTTGTGGAGCCTCCTCCTTCCTTTAATTGTTTAATTGTTCACCATCATTTATGACTGGATGTGGCAGAACTACAGAGCTTTGATCTGATGCATTTGTCAAGGAATTGCTAAGATTTGGCTATTGTATACAGCTTCCACTGTTCAGCATGCATCCAATTCTGTGCTGTAGCTTCACCTGGTTGACACTCCATTTATGTTTAGTTCTACTCCTGGCGTGCTGTCCTGCACTTCTTATTGAATCAACATTGATCCCCTGGTTTGACAGTAATGATAGTGCGAAGGATATGATGATGGCCGATAGTGCCTCATGGATGCCCAGTTTTGAACTGCTGTATTTATTCTAAGTCCATCCCATTTAGCACAGTGGTAGTGCCACACAACACAATGGGGAGAGACGTCAGTGTGAAAATGAGCTCTGTCTCCACAAGGATTGTGCAATGGTCACTCCTACCAACATTGTCATGGAGAGATGCATCTGTGACAGGTAGATTAGTGAGGACCGGGTTGTTCCCCTGTTCCCTCTGTATTTGATCTTATATCATTTCTCTTCACACTGATCAGATTTATTGTTGAGGACACCTTCTGACCACATACCAGTGTGTAGCCACCCCTTTTGGGTCTGTCCTGCCAGTGGGAAGGACTAAACCAGGGCTGATGAAGGGGGGACTTTAGGGCATTGGTTGCTAGGTATGATTCGTTGTGCATGAGTATGTCAGGTTTTTGCTTGACTAAACTGTGGGATAGATCTCCGGGGCGGCACGGTAGCACAGTGGTTAGCACTGCTGCTTCACAGCTCCAGGATCCCGGGTTCGATTCCCGGCTCGGGTCACTGTCTGTGTGGAGTTTGCACATTCTCCTCGTGTTTGCGTGGGTTTCCTCCGGGTGCTCCGGTTTCCTCCCACAGTCCAAAGATGTGCGGGTTAGGTTGATTGGCCAGGTTAAAATTGCCCCTGAGATGCGTAGGTTAGAGGGATTAGCGGGTAAAATATGTGGGGGGTAGGGCCTGGGTGGGATTGTGGTCGATGCAGGCTCGATGGGCCGAATGGCCTCCTTCTGCACTGTAGGGTTTCTATGATTCTATGATTCTATGATATTGACACAAGTCCCCAGATATTACTGAGGAGGATTTCGCAGTGTTGATGGGGCATGGTGTGCTTTTGTTTTTGTATTTGAATCTGGTGCCTGCATCTATGCTGGGTAATCTGTCCAATTTAATTCTCATTAAATATTTTTCATAACAGTTATGTACAACTCTATGCTTTGCTCACCTATTTCAGAGGCCGATTAAGAGTCAACCACATTACTGAGGGCACAGAGTCACATGTAAGCCAGACTTGGTAAGGATGGCAGATTTCCTTCCCTAAATATTTTAACAACAATTTGGTAGTTTCATTGTTATCACTTCTAGTAGTAGCTTTTTATTTTAGATTTACTTAATCCCTATGCAGGTTTATTATAGTTCATAGAATTACAGAATTGTTTCAATGAAGAAGGAGGCCATTTGGCCCATCACTGGCTCTCCAAATGAGCATGACTTAGTGCCATTCCCCTGCCTTTTCCCTGTAAATCTGCACATTGCTTCTATTCAAACAATCTCATGCTCCCTTGAATGCCTCGATTGAATCTGCCTCCACCACACTTCCAGGCAGTGCATTCCAGACCCGAACCACTCATGTAAAAAAGAATTTTCTCATATGATGTGCTTCTTTTGCATATCATTTTAAATCTGTGCTCTCTCATCCTTGATCACTATATGAGTGCGAACTGTTTCTCCATATCTACACCTTCATAGCTTGCCCACTCATGATCTTAGCCCCTCTTAGCCTTTTTCTCTCCAAAGAGAACTGTCCCAGCTTCTCCAATCTATCGTCATAATTGAAGTTTCTCATCCCTGGAACCATTCTTGTAAATCTCTCAACACTCTCACCAATGCTTTCACATCCTCTCTCTAGTGGGGTGCCCAGAAATGTACACAATACTTCAGCTGAGGTCTAACTAGTGTCTTGTATAAGTTCAGCAAAACCTCCTTGCTCGTAAACTCTATGCTCCTATTAATAAAGCCCAAGATATTGTCTTCTTTATTAACTGCTCTCTTCACTTGTCCTGTGACATTCAATGATCTATGCACACATATACCCAGGTCCTTCTGCTCCTGAAACCCTTTAGAATTGTACCCTTTAATTTATATTATCTCTCCATGCACCAAAATGCATCACCTCACACTTCTCTGCATTGAACTTTATCTGCCACCTATCTGTCCATTCCAGCAATGTGTCCATACGCTTTTGAAGTTCCACACTATCCTCTTCACAGTTTACAATACTTCCAAGTTTTGTATCATCTTCAAACTTTGAAACTGTCTCCTGCGCATCAAGATTTAGATCATTAATATATATCGGGCAAAGGCACAATGGTTAGCACTGCTGCCTCACAGCGCCAGGGACCTGAGTTCGATTCCCGGCTTGGGTCACTGCTTGTGCAGAGTCTGCACATTCTCCCCGTGTCTGTGTAGGGTTTCCTCCTGGTGCTCCGGTTTCCTCCCACAGTCCAAAGATGTGCTGGCTAGGTGTACTGGCCGTGCTAAACTCTCCCTCAGTGTACCTGAACGGGTGCTGGAGCGTAGCGACTAGGGGATTTTCACAGTGACTTCATTGCAGTGTTAATGTAAGCCTACTTGTGACACTAATAAATAAACTAAAAAAAACTAAACAATACTGACCCCTGGGGAACACCACTACAAACCTTCCTCCAGCCTGAAAAATATCCATTGACCATTACATTCTGCTTCCTATTACTCATCCAATTTTGTACCATTGCTACTATCCCTGTTATTCCATGAGCTTTAACTTCTCTCACAAGTTTGTCGTGTGGCACTATGTCAAATGCCTTTCAAAAGTCCATATACACCACATCAAAGGCATTACCTTCATCAACCCTTTTTGTTACCTCTTAAAAAAACTGTAGCAAATTTATCAAACACAATTCTTCCTTTAAAACCCCATGCTGGCTCTTCTTCATCAACCCACATTTTTCCATGTGATTACTAATTTTATCCCGAACCTTGTGCACTGACGTGAAACTGACAGGTCTGTAATTGTTCAGTTTACCCTTACATTTGTTTTTGAATAAAGGCATAACATTTACATTTCTCCAGTCCTCTGGGACCTCTCCTGACTCCAGAGAAGACTGGAAGACTATGGCCAGCACCCCTGAAATTTCCATTTTCCCTTCCTTCAATATCCCTGGATGTATCACCTCCAGTCCCGGTGCCTTGTTAACCTTAAGTACCTTATTAAGTTTAAACCCTCCTAAGGCCAGAGTTCCCTTATCTGTCACCATGACCTGGGTACCTCCTCGGTAAAGATGGATGCAAAGTATTCATTTAATACCTCAGCCATGTTCCCAGCTTCTATGTGTAAATTCCCCTTTAGGTCCTTAATCAGCACTACTCCTCATTTTACCACCCTTTTATATGTCTGTAGAAGACTTTGGGATTCTCCTTTATGTTGGCTGTCAGTCTTCTCTTATAATCCCTCTTTGTTTCTCTAACGTGTTTTCCCACCTACCCTCTGAACCTTCTGTATTCATCTTGCTTCTCAACTGTGCTTTCGACCTGACACCTGTCTTAAGCACACTTTTTCTTCCTTATCTTAAGTTCTATCTCTTTAGTTGCAGAAGAAAAGAGCATCGAAAAGACATTCTGCACAAATATTACTATTTGAAAAGACTTTGTTACTTTCTGCACAATGCGGTTAGGCAATTAGGAAAATTAAATTTCATTGAATTAGTTGATGAAAATTAACTTAATCAAGACACTATTTGACTCTGTCCTAATAATTTACTGACAGTTCAATTTTGGCAATTTCAAATTGAATAATGTTCTCAATTAGTTTTAAAGTTGCAAATGAATTTCTTAAAAAAGTGACCCTGCAGTTATTAATTTAAATCCCCTGCCTTTTATGCTATTCTTTCATTAACCCCCACTTAAACTTTTGTTCTATTTAAAATAAGAGAACATTGTGCCTCTTAAGAATATGGGTAAATTTTCCTGCCTAAATAATCTCTATGATGTTGTGATTTTTTAAAAATGCATTAATTATTATGGATTATTGTATTAAGTACTGTAGCACTGTAACACAGTGACAGCAATATGAGATAGTAATCTATTTAAAAGAGTATTAAAGGAACTTTATTAAGTTTAATTAGTCGCTAATATTACTTCGTACTACACCATCCTCTTTAACTGGGTTTATAAAAGTTAATGTGAATCACCTACGAAGATTGAGACTGCCTGAAAGAATTTCTGACAGATATGAACTTTGTTCGTGGGAGGCAGCAGTGCTAACCACTGTGCCATCGCGTCGCCTCGAGTGAATATCTGAATCACAGACAAGTGGGGAATTCACACCTTTAAAAGAAGCCACCCAATTTTTCTTCATCCATATAAAGTAAAAGGAAATGAGGCAGGGTCCTTTGCAGCCATGGGATATCTTTAGAAACATTGGCTGTTTTGATAAACTCAGTACTAAATTATTTGGCTCTTGTTTCTCTCTCGTGCATGCATATGATATTTCAGATCATGCAATCTGCAATGTTGTGTGGCTTAAATTTCAGAAGTATGGAAGGCAGCCAGCATTGTTAATGGCCTGGGCCACTCTGGCATCGACTTACCAAGGAGCTACGAGCAGAGATTTTCCTGGGAGCATAACAAAGTGTTCTGGATCTCCTGGGCACAGTCAATGCCTGGGTTATAGCCCATGGCTGCAAAGGACCCTGCCTCATTTTCTTTCTCTCTAAATGAATGGAGAAAAATTGGGTGGCTTCTTTTAAAGGTGTAAATTCCCCACCCTGTCCGAGATTCAGGCATTCACTCTAGCCTTTTAATTCTGGGAATAGGCCCATGAAAATCCCCCTTACAATTTACTATCACTTGGAAGACAATACTGAGCAGATTCAGAAAACCACGTAATAAATGTTCTGCTCTGGGATTTAATCGCGTGTTAGATGTTTCTAACATCTGCTTGCCCTGATTTTGCGGGGGTCAGATTCACTTATATAACCTGGGCAAACCTCCAGCCTATATCAATCATCATATTAGGGGGACTTGTCAGTGGGTGTTGAAAGGGTGGATAGTGGAATTTCATGACATCTTCCATCCGTAAAGGCTGTTAATGCTTCTAATGTGCATGAAAGGTTGTTCAAATAACAAACGCACCCTCCACTTGGAAGACTTTTTTTGATTCATTCATAGGACATGGTTGGCTGGCCAGCATTTATTGCCCATCCCTAGTTGCCTGAGGGCAGTTATGAGTCAACAAAGAACAACAAAGAACAAAGAACAATACAGCACAGGAACAGGCCCTTCGGCCCTCCAAGCCCGCGCCGCTCCCCGGTCCAGGATTGAATCCTGAATCCAGGATCCCCGCCCAATTTTCCAGCCTATCTACATCCTAATATCCTATCCACCGAGCTGTCCCTCACAGCTACGATGCTTTGTTCATTACAACCTATTAACTCACCCCCACCCCCCCCATTCCAGACCATGTGATCTCCAGGGAGAGGCGAAAACCCAGAGTGAAAAACCCCAGGGCCAATATGGGGAAAAAAAATCTGGGAAATTCCTCTCCGACCCCCTGAGGCGATCGAAACGAGTCCAGGAGATCACAATGGCCCCGATCGGAAAATGCTTCCCAACCCTAGTCATTTCCACTTCCACGAACACCATATGAATTCCCTGCCCCCGAGACAGGTTCCCAACTATCCGCAGTCTCGCTCTGTACTGGCACCAGCAAGATGATCATAGAATGAAGCCTTGAAACGAGAAACAAGGAACAATTAGCCCGCGCCGCTCCCTGGTCCAAACGAGACCACTCTTTTGTATCCCTCCATTTCCACTCCGTTCATATAGCTGTCTAGATAAGTCTTAAACGTTCCCAGTGTGTCCGCCTCCACCACCTTGCCCGGCAACACATTCCAGGCCCCCACGACCCTCTGTGTGAAATATGTCCTTCTGATATCTGTGTTAAACCTCCCCCCCTTCACCTTGAACCTATGACCCCTCGTGAACGTCACCACCGACCTGGGGAAAAGCTTCCCACCGTTCACCCTATCTATGCCTTTCATAATTTTATACACCTCTATTAAGTCTCCCCTCATCCTCCGTCTTTCCAAGGAGAACAACCCCAGTTTCCCCAATCTCTCCTCATAACCAAGCCCCTCCATACCAGGCAACATCCTGGTAAACCTCCTCTGTACTCTCTCCAAAGCCTCCACGTCCTTCTGGTAGTGTGGCGACCAGAACTGGACGCAGTATTCCAAATGCGGCCGAACCAACGTTCTATACATCTGCAACATCAGACCCCAACTCTTATACTCTATGCTCCATCCTATAAAGGCAAGCATGCCATATGCCTTCTTCACCACCTTCTCCACCTGTGACGTCACCTTCAAAGATCTGTGGACTTGCACACCCAGGTCCCTCTGCATCTCTACACCCTTTATGGTTCTTCCATTTATCGTGTAGCTCCTCCCTACATTAGTCAACCACATTGCTGTAGCTCTGGAGTCATATGTGGGCCAGACCAGGTAAGGAAAATGCTTCCCAACCCTAGTCATTTCCACTTCCACGAACACCATATGAATTCCCTGCCCCCGAGACAGGTTCCCAACTATCCGCAGATTTCCTTCCCTAAAGGGCATTACTGAACCAGATGGGTTTTCCCAATAATCAACAATGTTTTCATGGTCATTAGTAGATTCTTAATTCCAGATATTTTTTATTGAATTCAAATTCCACCATCTGCTGTGGCGGGATTCGAACCTGGGTCCCCAGAACATTATCTGAGTTTCTGGATTAACAGTTTAGCGATAATACCACTAGGCCATCACCTCCCAAGGGCTCACCTCCCACCTTAAGGGCTCAAGTTGCTATTACTGCCACTAGCAGTGCCAGACCTGGTTAGTTGTAGGTCTGCTTGTCATAGTTGGCATAGTCATACCTGTCTGTTTGCTGATCTGGGACCTTTACTTACTCCCACTGACTGCCTGGTGATTTTCTCCTGGGTGGATGGTTATGACAAGTGGGTGAAATTTGCTGAAGATGGATCTCCAAGGCACTTCTCTGCATCTCCTTCTGTTCTTCCTCCCCAATCACAGGAATGAATAAAGCCACTCGGCCCCTCTGCAATCCTTGCAGCCAGAGCAACGTGACTCTCGCCCCATCACTCTATCTCTATAGGAACGATGTGAATTGATGTGGCACCTTTCATTATCTCAGAGGGATCTAGCTGCCACCTGTACTCTGACTGACATTCACTGTGCTGATCAGAAACTTTCCCCTGTCAAATTAGAAAGTGACTTCACTTGGTGAGTGTGTGGTGATGTTGCCATATGGCTGGTCTCGAGCAGCTCGCAGGATGTCTGTTTCCGATATGTGATTCACTCATATCCATTACTTGCTTGGCACTGCTTTTAGTCCCTTCTATTGGAACCTGCAAGATGGAAAATATTTACTTTGGCCATCTCCATTATTTTCACTCTCATTATCACAGACTTTGCAGCAACTGTGGTTTTATGTAACATGACATATCCCAGCAATTTTGGATTTATTTTTCTCTCCAGGACAATGAAGCTGACAGGAGTACCTGCTCGAGAGCCTCAGCCTTGCTGACATCAACGTTGCTGCTTTGAGTCACTTCTCACCTTGCTGCTTCCTCGAACAAGCGTCCCACCATCTGCCCTGCTTCAATCGTGTCAAATCACATCTCGGTCTCTCCCCTCTACTCCCCTAATACCTTCACCTCCTTCAACAGCTCACCGTGTCCCACCTGTCTCACTTCTCCATAGCAACGCTCTTTCTCTGTTACCCATTCCCCAACAACTTCATTCAGAGTTCTCACCAAGGTCTGCTCCTCCTCACTCAGCCTCCGCACAGACTGATTGCTCATCCTCAGCTATTTCATTCTCCATCTCCACTCTCCGATTGCTCCTGATTTCATTGCCTTTTGGTTGCCTGGTCGTACGGAATTTGAACATTGCTGAATCGAGATATACGTCTGACGAAACTTTTCATCTTGAACTAATCAGGATAAGAATGCCAGGTTTCAAACAATTACAGCCAGTTAAAAAGGGTGCTTATTGGTTGGCAGGTTGACTCTGATTGGCCGAGGCATTGCTATGGAGAAAGCAACAGGGAACCAATTCAAAAAAGGCTCAAGGCTTGAGTGCCGGCAGGATTCTCCGGGTCTCGCCGGCAGCGCACCCCTGCCCGCGGGATTCATGCCGGCGTTGGGGTGACATCAATGGGGATTCCCATTGACAGTGGTAGACCAGAGAATCCCGCCGCTAGCAAACAACGCGCCACCTCCCGCCGGCAGGAAACACGCGGCTGGGAGGCCGGAGAATCTCGCCCTTTAGTTTTGTTTGCTGAGAATTGATCCCCGGGTATGAATGTACATTGATTCTAGCAGGCAGAAATGTGCAATAGTACAAACTGGACAGATTCGCCGGAATTTTACCACGCCGCCCGCAATGGGAATCGGAGCGAGCGAGGGACGGACAATGGGAATGTCCATTGACCTCGGGCGGGATTTTACAGTTTCTGGAAGAGCGAGGCTGTAAAAACCAACCTCTTATCTTAAATTGGTTGTTAGTGTAGCTATCGGATTATTCAGCAAGTGCTGCCCAATCACGGAATCACATCTCACAGTAAACATTTTGTTTTGGGTTTTGTAAGTGTGAGCTGCTTTAGTGCGGTCTGTTCACTGCTTGTTACAAACAACTGCAGGAAAATGCGGTTTGATTCAATTGGCCAGTTGTGATGTACTGCCTCTGTATCTGGCATCATACTGGCACAGATATTCACATGACATTGCTCAGTTGTAGTGGTTGGCAGAATATCTTTTTGGACTGATGGCAGCATCCTGTTAATGGATAACACCATTCACGTGTTTCCTGAATGGCAGCAGTATGAAATGGCTTCATTAACACATTGTTCAAAATTTTGAGAGCTCCATCAAAGGAAGAAGCGCAAAGACTGTCCTGGGGGGATAGAGGTGTTCAGAGATTGGACGTCCACAGCGAAGATGAGACAGGGCCAAGAAAAAGGCAACTATTAAAGTGTTGGAGGGCATCAGAAGAGTCACATAGGTTGGGAGAGACTGAACAGGGGGAGACAAAATGGAGCCAAGATAGGACCAAGCTGAAACAATGGACAGAATCTAGTGAATCTCTCAGACATTGAAAAGGAGCTGGGTGGAAAGCCTTAACTGTGTGGGAGGCAAACTGTCAACTTCCCAAAGATGGAATAAAAGTTGGCAATTACATTGGTGGTGGATTAAAGGTGGATTGTGATTCTTAACAGCAAGTGCCTATTTTAATTTATTTGCATGTCCTGCATACTTATTAAAACATATGGTCACCAGATTAAATTGCAGCTTTGCAGCAAATAAGAAAAACATGCCTTCGCATTCACAGCTGCTTAAAGGTGGCATGCAGCATGTGAGGCAGTCTTGTTGGTGGATCTGCGGTGTATAGAAGTTACTTTTCTTATATGGGGATCTTGATTGGACCAGGCAAGAGGAGACTAAGCTGTTGCCTTGAGCTCCAGAGGCAGATGTCCAGAGAGGCTGGGACATGGCTAGCCAAGGAAGGGAGGCTGGGGCATGGCTCTCCGAGGGAGGGAGATGTGGGCGTGGCTGTCTGAGGGAGGGAGGTGAGGGCGTGGCTGCCTGAGGGAGGGAGGTGAGGGTGTGGCAGTCTGAGGGAGGGATGTGAGAGCATGTCTCTCCAAGGAGGGAAGTGAGGGCATGACTTCCTGCGGGAGGGCAGTCAGCGCATTGCTCCCCAAGAGAGGGAGATGCTGGTGTGACGGGTTTAAGAAGGATCCTAGGGGACTGAGGGAGGGAATTGGATGACAGATCAATCTCTACAGAAGGCAGCCTAATCATGATAAAGAGGAAATCAAGGGGAATTGAAAGTAGGCCAATGGTGAGGTTGGACAGACAAGCCTAACCAATGGCTGGTCAATGCTGATAGAGGAAGGGTCAAAGGTAATGGTTGACAGATGGGGCATGTCTGGAATGCTGGGGGCAGCTCAATGGTGATGGACGCAGCTCTAGTTTGCCGGACAATTGATCAAAGTTGGTGGCTCAAGGGTCACAGAATTCAGGGCTAGGCTGATGGAGAGAGGGTTGGAGAGTGATGGAGGGAAGCTGAAATTTGACTGAGGGAGGGTTGAGGGTGATGGCTTGCAGCTCCAGTGTCAGAGTGTGATTGCCCATGGACATGGCTGTGACAGCAAGAAGAGAAGGCTGGAGACCGGCTCAAAGAGGCAGTTGGCCATGGTGGGGTGGGTGGAGTTCAGGGTGTGGTCAATGCACAGGAGTAGGCTCCCTATTGGTCCACAGTCCTAAAGTCAGGAAGTAGGGTCAGAAATTGTGCTGACTGGATCTTTGCCAGCTTTCTGTCTGCATTCATTTCACACCAAAAGGATGGGTCCTGTGCACTCTTTAGGAAGCTCTGGTGGAGGAGGAGAGGAACTGGTCTCTCCAGTCAGGACCAAGCACAGCAACAACTGGGACCCATGGAGTGGCAAGAGAGAGCCATGCAGCTCAGGATGCTGGCAACCAGGGACTACTGCAATACCAAACAACAGTGCATAATGGAAAATATCAATCACTACCTTAAATGTTAAAGAGGCAATGTCAAAGACGGGTGAGGATATCGCGGTAGTCAGTCACTGACTGAGGCCAGTTCCTGCAGGATGACCTATGACCCTGTGGAATGGGAGGCAATCCTACGCCAGGAACCTTAGAAGTCACCGTGATCTTGAGCTTTGATGCCAGCAGATCATCCCAGGTCTCCATGGAAATCATTTGTTAGCTCACATTCTGCCACACACAGATTCATCAGAGAGGTCACCAATGGCATGTTCAAAAGGGGCAATGATTTTATGAGATTCACCACAGAGCCTGAGAGCCAGGCAGTGAGAACTGTTGGATTTGGCTTGTGTTCCACAAATACAAGAGACAATTGATTCACACATGAGGTTCTGAGAGTTCCCTGGAGCAGCATTCAGAATTGAAAGGGTTTTCACCCTCTCAGTGTGCAGCTAGTCTGTGATCACTGCAACTGAACCCTTCAGCAGTGTGCTCGCTTTCCAGCGCTCCCTCATCACTCTTTCATCCTCACTCATCCTCAGGTGCCACAATCTTTGCTCTCCCTCAGCAACTGCGGGGGTGACTCCTAGATGACAAGGAAGAACTGGTTCATGAAGCTATGTGGAACCCACAGATCCCAGCAGAGGAGATCCCACCATGTCGCCCAGGCCTCAACAAGGACAACATTAGAACAGACCATTGAACTGCTGAAGATGATGTTCTGCTGTGTGTACCGCTCAGGTGAAGCAGCGTAGTATGCAACACAGAGAGTCTCCAGGATCATTGTGGTCTGCTGCACCCTACATTACCTATTGCAGCAAAGAGATGAGGAATTTTCAAACAGGGAGACAGAGGAGCTGGATTCATCTTCCAACGAGGGTGAAGGGGAAGAACCAATAGATCCCAAGAGAATGCATGTTGTTGCTCCAACTGTAGATGCCAAGGTTATCATGCAATGCACTAGCCAGGCCTTAGAAACCCTCGTCACATCACGACATCAGCCAGAGTAAGGCCTTTGAAGCATCTCTCAATTTCAGCCTCAAGAAATATCACTGAAAGTTCCATCACATCCACAACACTACCTCCAGACCAGCCTGCAGAGTCACAGGTTCTCGCACCTCAAAGGAAAAAGGCTTTAGGACCTTGGCATGAACAAGCCTCTATGCATGGTCCTGACAAAGCGTCATACGCTTCTGACATGAAAGGAGGTCGCACATGACTCAGAGACGCACACTCAAAGAACAAAGAACAAAGAACAAAGTAAATTACAGCACAGGAACAGGCCCTTTGGCCCTCCAAGCCTGCAGCGATCATGCTGCCCGACTGAACTAAAACCCCCGACTCTTCCAGGGACCTTATCCCTGTATTCCCATCCTATGATAAGGAAGGACTGTAGAAAAGGAGATAATCCGCCATGGATATCTAAGGAAATAAAGGAGGGTATCAAATTGAAAGAAAATGCACACAAAGTGGCAAAGATTAGTGGGAACCGAGAGGATTGGGAAAACTTTAAAGGTCAGCAGAAAGCCACAAAAAAAGCTATAAAGAAAGGTAAAATGGATTATGAGAGTAAACTTACTCAGAATATAACACCAGACAGCAAAAGTTTCTACAAATATATAAAACGAAAAAGAGTGGCGAAAGTAAAGATTGGTCCTTTAGAGGGCGAGAAGGGGGATGTAATAACTGGAAATGAGAAAATGGCTGAGGCATTGAACAGATATTTTGTGTCGGTCTTCACAGTGGAAGACACAAGTTACATGTCAAAAATTGATGACAGGAAGGCTATGGCAGATGAGAACCTAGAAACTATCATTATAACGAAAGAGGTAGTGTTGGGCAAGTTAATGGGGCTAAAGGTAGACAAGTCTCCTGGTCCTAATGGAATGCATCTCAGAGTACTAAAAGAGATGGCGGGAGAAATAGTAAATGCACTAGTGGTAATTTACCAAATTTCGCTGGACTCTGGGGTGGTTCCTGCAGATTGGAAAACAGCAAATGTGACGCCACTGTTTAAAAAAGGAGGTAGACAAAAGGCAGGTAACTATAGGCCAGTTAGCTTAACTTCTGTAGTAGGGAAAATGCTTGAATCTATCATCAAGGAAGAAATAGCGAGACATCTGGATATAAATTGTCCCATTGGTAAGACGCAGCATGGGTTCATGAAGGGCAGGTCATGTTTGACTAATTTGGTAAAATTCTTTGAGAACATTACATGTGCAGCGGACAATGGGGAACCTGTGGATGTGGTGTATCTGGATTTCCAGAAGGCATTTGACAAGGTGCCGCACCAAAGACTGCTACATAAGATAAAGGTGCACAGTGTTACGGGTAATGTATTAGCATGGATAGAGGATTGGTTAACTAACAGAAAGCAAAGAGTGGGGGTAAATGGGTGTTTTTCTGGTTGGCGATCAGTGACTAGTGGTGTGCCTCAGGGATCAGTGTTGGGACCGCAATTGTTTACGATTTACATAGATGATTTGGAGTTGGGGACCAAGTGTAGTGTATCAAAATTCGCAGATGACACTAAGATGGGTGGAAGAGCAAAGTGTGCAGAGGACGCTGAAAGCCTGCAAAGAGATATAGATAATCTGAGTGGGCGAGGATCTGGCAGATGGAGTACAATGTTGGTAAATGTGAGGTCATCCATGTTGGTAGGAATAACAGCAAAATGGACTATTATTTAAATGGTAAAAAATTGCAGCATGCTGCTGTGCAGAGGGACCTGGGTGTCCTTGTGCAGGAATCTCAAGGAGTTGGTTTGCAGGTGCAGCAGGTAATTAAGAAGGCAAATGGAATTTTGTCCTTCATTGCTAGAGGGATGGAGTTTAAAAACAGCGAGGTTATGTTGCAGCTGTATAAGGTGCTGGTGAGGCCACACCTGGAGTACTGTGTACAGTTTTGGTCTCCTTGCTTGAGAAAGGATATACTGGCACTGGAGGGGGTGCAGAGGAGATTCACTGGGTTGATTCTGGAGTTGAGAGGGTTGGCTTATGAGGAGAGCATGAGTAGACTGGGGCTTTACTCATTGGAATTCAGAAGAATGAGGGGAGATCTTATAGAAACATATAAGATTATGAAGGGAATAGATAAGATAGAAGCAGGGAAGTTGTTCCCACTGGCGGGTGAAACTAGAACTAGGGGGCATAGCCTCAAAATAAGGGGAAGCAGATTTAGGACTGAGTTAAGGAGGAACTTGTTCACACAAAGGGTTGTGAATCTGTGGAATTCCCTGCCCAGTGAAGCAGTTGAGGCTACCTCATTGAACATTTTTAAGGCAAGGATAGATAAATTTTTGAACAGTAAAGGAATTAATGGTTATGGTGAGTGGACAGGTAAGTGGAGCTGAGTCCACAAAAAGATTAGCCATGATCTGGCTCGAGGGGCCAGATGGCCTACTCCTGCTCCTAGTTCTTATGTTCTTCTGTTCCTATTCATTCGTGTATTTGTCAAGATTCCCATTAAAAGTCACAATCACTCCAATCCTGGCAATTCCTGGCTAAAAACTTTGTGTGTTCACCTGCAAAATATGGAATGGCTGCACTGCAGATACTCCTGATGCAACAGCTTCTGAAGGGTGATAAGAGAATAGTCAACAAATTCTGGCTTGCCAGCGAGGTTGTAATCCCTCAAGCTAACAAAGGTTGACAAACAGAAAGCATCATCTGTCAAGAAATTCAGATTCCTCCCTACCTCCATGGATCAGCAATAAATGGTGTGTCTGGGTTAGACTTGTCCCAGTTATTGTGGACAGGAGATACCTGGGCAATGTTCCACATTGCTGGGTAGACACTAGTGTTGTAGCTGTACTGGGGCAGCTTGGCCAGAGATGTGGCTAGTTTTGTAGTACAAGTCTTCAGTGTCACAGCCAGAATGTTGTCAAGGCCCGTAGCCTTTGCTGTATCCAATGCGTTCAGCTACTTCTTAATATCACGTGGAGTGAATCAAATTGGCTGAAACTTGGCATCTGCGATATTGGGACCTCCGGACAAGGCTGAGATGGATCATCCACTCGGTACTTCTTGCTAAAGGTGTTGGAAATACTTCAGTCTTCTCACTAGCACTGACATGCTGAATCTTGAGGATGGGGATGTTTGTGGAGCCTCCTCTTCTAGCGAGTTGTTTAATTGTCCTCCACCATTCATGATTGAATGTTGCAAATAATGATTCAGATTTATATCTCTTATGCATTTTACCACCTCACAGAGCCCCAGTGAATGGAGACAAGAATTGTGGGGCACGATTTTCCAGCCACGCTCACCCCAAGACCAGAAAATCCCACCCGAGGTCAAGGGACCTTTGCATGGTCCATGCTCCCTGCCTGCTATGATTCCTGTGGCGGGCGGGACGAGATAATTCTGCCTCAGGTCTTTGATACCTGGGTTGATATCGACAGGTTATTATATTTGAAACATTTGGAAAAGCGACCACCCCGGCACACATCCTAGCTAGCTGTCCCTTTTCACCGGGCAGCACAGTTGGAGCTCATCAAAGTGGTAAGTTTAAAGGAGGCTGCAAAAAGGAGATAAGAGCTGCAGATAATTAAAGAGGAAATTTGAGCTCAAGACCTAGTTGGCTGAATGCACAGAAATCAGTGATGTGGTGGAGGGAGTGACTGATGCAGATGAGCTTGGAGATGGAAGAATGCAGAGTTCTTGAAGGGCTTTAGGGCCGAGGAGATTACAGGAACAGCAAGGGAGAAAGCCATGGGTTAATTTGAACACAAACGAGAATTTTAAAATTGAAGTGGGCGGCACGGTGACACGGTGGTTAGTACTGCTGCCTCACAGCGTCAGGGAACCGGGTTCGATTCCCGGCTTGGGTCACTGTCTGTGTGGAGTTTGTATGTTCTCCCCGTGTCTGCGTGGGTTTCCTCCAGGTGCTCTGGTTTTCTCCCACAGTCTGAAAGACGTGCTGGTTAGGTGCATTGACCCGAACAGGTGCCAGAATGTGGTGACTAAGGGAATTTCACAGTTGCAATGTTAATGTAAGCCTTACTTGTGACTAATAAATAAACTTTAACTTTAACATGGAGTGTGGAGTAGGGCCGCACAGTGGCTAGCACTGCTGCCTCACAACATCAGGGACCTGGGTTTGATTCTGACCTTGAATGGCAGTTTTCACGTTCTTCCAGCGTCTGTGTGGGTTTCCTTCGGGTGCTCCGCTTTTCTCCCACAGTCCAAAGATGCGCAGGTTAGGTGGATTGGCCATGCTAAATTGCCCCTTAGTGTCCCAAGATGTGTAGGTTAGGGGGATTAACCATTGTAAATGTGTGAGGTTACAGGGATAGGGTGGTGGGGGAGAGGGCCTGGGTAAGACACTCTGTCAGAGAGTCGGTGCACACTCGATGGGCTGAATGGCCTCCTTCTGCACTGTAGGGATTCTATGATTCCATGGTTGTGCTTGAGTTAGCCTAACGACCTTTCCGTATAAGGAGAGGAATTTTCCAATCCCGTCCGCCCTGGGGATTGCAGCGGGCGGGGTGGGAGGGGCGGACCATGCAAAAGTCCGTTGACCTCGGGTGGGGCTTTCCGGTTTTGGGGTGAGCACGGCCGGAAAATCCCACCCAGGATCTGTCTTCATTGTGAGTCGAAAGCAGTGCATGACCTGCTGAAAGAAATGTTGTGCCTCGAGGAAGACTCTCTCATTCATCTCATTGAAGCCCAAATTACCCCAGTTTTTACAGTAACTATGCCTTAAGGTGCCGTGATTCAGCTTTTCTTTGCCCAACCTCCGTTGCATTCATATCTCCTTCGTATATGAGGACGCAAATCTGAACTGTAATCAAAGCTCAATCTGTTAGATCACTATGCAGTTTTGCCACAAGATCCTTCAGTTCATCCTTCACTGATTTAGCAATATAGCTAAGTATCAATTTCTTTGTTGATTACTGCCCTAAATTGATTGACTGGATTATGCAATGACTGTTTCAAGTGATACCTGTAATCTCTTTCAATTGCTGGTTAGACACGACCTCCTTTACTGAATCTCTGCTGGCTTTAGTTGGATGTCCTTTAACAACTGAAGTGTTTCTAAGTCAATAATGATCTTGTGTGACCATTAATGTTTATATGGAAAACTTTTAGCCTTTGAAAAATAACATCAGGCTTTCTAATAAAAGTCAAAGTGTGCAGTAAACATCAGAAAAATGCCGTTTTCAGAATATTGACAAAAGATTCTGCAGCCAGATTTTAAGTGTCGGTTTAAATTGTATTTCAGGCATGTTTAACATAAATGTGGGACATTTGAGTTATTGCAGGTTAATTGCTGTAAAATGGAAACGGAATTAGAAATAAATGATGGTAATTGCAGATTATTTTCTGTCTGCAGTGTGACTACCATAATTTGGTATCAGCTTAGTCCAAACCAGTGCACTTTCTGTTAATTAACATCAGAAATTAACTCCAGAGGTCATTGCAAAAAGTGAAAAGGCTTTGTTCCCATGCCAATTACTGGGAGCTGAGGCACAGTTACTCCTGTTATTGTGTAGTTTTTGTTAATGAGAAGGTTTGAATGTCATCTTGCAAATGAGCATTAAGAGGTGAGTTGGCAATTCAAAACATTCTATTACTGTTTCCTCCCATAATTATCATCGAGGTCACCACGGCAAGCAAACATCACTTTATTTAGCTGATTAATAATTTATAATTGAAATATTTTGTGGCGAGCCACAAAAATGTTGCTTCTCCTTTCTCTGAAGTTGTGGCCATTTAGACATAATGAAAGGGTTGACACTGTGCCTTAACATTTCTTTTTGTGCCCATTCAATGGCATTGCACACGTTAGCGATAAAACGTGGTCATTCTCATACCTGTTACCTTTGTGTTTTGTGCACACCTTGACTGTGTGGGATAGTGTAAAGTGGGTATTGGCAAGCTGCAGGCAACACACTTTACGTCTCTCTCGATTTCTATTTACATTGAAGTCTTTAGCTCCATCCTTAATTAATTATTCATCCAGCTCCTGTCAGAAGGAGTAACTAACTCAATGTTGGTTTGCTTTTTTGTGAGCCAGTTCTACATATCTTCTTTCTTGTGAAAAAGTCTCATCTTATACCTCATCTCATTTGAAGCTTGTTACTTCTGTACTCTTATCTTTTGATCTGTGCCCAGGCCCACACCAGGTCTTCTAACTGTCATGTTGGGTGGGTGCTGGAGGCTCTTCATGGGTATCACACCCAATTTCTATCAAGGAAAGCTCTGACGAAAGGTCATCCTGACTCAATGACAGATGCTGTCAGACCTGCTGAGTTTTTCCAGCATTTTCTGTTTTTGTTCCATCAAGGAGGCTTTGAAGTCAGGAAGAGCTGGTTCCTTGTTGCTTAACTTGCAGTGGCCACTGAAGAATCCTGTGTGGGAAGGCCTGACACATACTCTACCAATTCCTGTGAGGCCACCTTAAACAGGGCACTAGGCCCCCACTGACACTTGTTATGAACCAAAGGCCTGGTTTATGTGGCGACAGGTACACATGAAAAATGGCCTGATCCAGTTTCGGGTGTGGCACACACTTGGAATGCAGGATGTGAGATTCTGAAAATGAACCTTGTTAGGTGTATTCAACACCCTTAAAACAGGCTCGGCAAGATACAATTTCTACTCCAGAGTGACTTTGATTTTGATTATTGCTGTATTCAAAGGGTTAAAAGTGAGTCAAATTTTATTTTACTGCTTGTTAAAAATCTTGTGCGTCAAACTGCCGCACATTTGGAGATACTTGAAAAAATAATTAAATTTCCATCAACTTTCTAGCTGATGTGTTATAAAGACATAGTTTACATTTATTGGAGAATTGCATTTCATTGTCGACTATGTTTCTCTGAGGTGTTTAAACAGATTGAAACTCTAGATTTGAACTATATATTGACTTGTCTCCTCCTCTTCTCTCTACATTAAGGAAAAACATCTGTAGCTGCCCATATTTCAACATCAAGGTAATTTGTAGTGGGAGTTAGCCAAATACACGTGGAACCTAAACCAATGGGGGCGGGCGGGCGGGGGGGGGCGGAGGGGGGGGCTGATCAAGCAGGCCTTTAAGACCTAGAGCAGCTGTAGGGTGCAAGACTGGCTTTAGAAGTGGCTCAAATCTTGCCCAGTCACTGTATGCAGAGAAGCAGGAACCCCTGCTTTGAAGATAATGCTTGCGATCTTGCAAGATGCGAATCTCTACAGCCAACCAGGTCTTAAAGATACAGACAATGTGAGTGGAGGGAGCATTAAGCACAGGTTAAAGAGATGTGTATTGTCTCCAGACAGGACAGCCAGTGAGATTCTGCAAGTCCAGGAGGCAAGCTGTGGGGGTTACTGATAGTGTGACATAAATCCAAGATCCCGGTTTAGGCCGTCCTCATGTGTGCGGAACTTGGCTATCAGTTTCTGCTCAGCGACTCTGCGCTGTCACGCAGTATTCTGTAACTTGATTTTGTGTCTCTGTGCCCTGTTTGAGAGCAGATATCCACTCCATCTGACGAAGGAGCAGCGCTCCGAAAGCTAATGGCCTTTGCTACCAAATAAACCTGTTGGACTTTAACCGGGTGTTGTTAAAACTCTTACAATGCAGGTAGAGGCCGGACTTTTTCCATGGTTGTTTGTCACTTTTCCTCGGCTGTCCTGAGACCCTGGTGGCACCTTTTGCTTCCGATGCTCTGCTACATTCGTTCCCCAGCTGCATTGTTTCGATGGCTTTCACTTTCCCCCCTACCCTTGGTTTCGTCAAGGATGCTTGCTATTCAACAGGTTTACTGTTGCCACTATGAGGTATAATTTTAAATGATCTCAGGATGTGTTTAACAAAGATTACTGGAAACAGAGCCTCCAGAAACTTCCAAACATTTAGTAACGATATACAGCAATGCATGGGGATAGTTAAGCACAAGGCTCCTTCTAGAAGGGACCTGCATGGGAAAACTGTTGTGGCTTCCCAACCTGCTGGCAAAGAGACTGGGGACCAAAAGTGGCCATTAGTGATAACTTTTATACCTTTGCTAATCTGTTAACATCGATGGCTAAACATTTAGGTAGCCTCCTGCTGTAAAGACTGTTTTGCTGCCAAATGATACAGATTTTAATCTGATGTATTGTTTCACCAAGGAAAGGGGGGACATGATTGAGGTGGATAAGATTATGAGGGGTATGATCAGGGTGAGCAGGGAACAGTTGTTCCCTTTGGTTCAGGGGTCAGTCACGAGGGGGCATAGTGTTAGGGTGAGGGACAGGAGGTTCAGAGGGGATTTAAGAAAAACCTTTTTCACTCAAAGGGTGGTGAGATTCTGGAATGTGCTGTCTGGGAAGGTAGTCAAGGCTGGAACCCTTACAACCTTTAAAAAATATTTGGATGAGCGCTTCAAATATAATATTCAAGGATATGGGACAAGCGCAGGAAAATGGGATCAGTGCGCCTTTAGTGGTAGATATTGCCAGTGCAGACTCGATGGGCTGAAGGGCGTTTTCTGCACTGTATGACTCTATAACAGTTGTCTGTCACTAAACCGTGAGCCTTGGAATTGCTGTTGGCATGAAGTAATAAGCCGGTGGCTTTTGATTGATCAGAATAGGAATATTTGGCATTTGGAATAGCAATCATGTGTGGCATGTTTCTCAATTTGAACAACATTGCTGCAGAAGGAAAAGCAAGAACAAGCATTAATGCGTTGAATTCTTCTGATTCAACGATTAAGGGAGCAGATTAGATACTTAAGGAGGAGATGGGTTTCCTGATATGATGCATGCATCTCCCAGGAATGGCCAGATAGGAGAGGCGGGCCGTGAGAAAACTAGGAATGGAAGCAAACTGCAGGAAATGCTCAGCAGATCAGTCAGCATCTGTGGAGAGAGCAAGTTAACGTTCCAGGTCGATGACTCCATCATGGACTCAGCCCTCTCTGCTCTTCTAAGCTGCCAAGTTTCCTGAGGCTTGGGCCAGAATTTTACATTGCTCGGGCTGCAGGGTGTGTGCCCGAGCCAGAAGTGCGTGAAATGGCAAAGAAGACATTGGCTGCGTGTCCCAATGTCATCGTGCACTTGTGCACTATTTTGGTCGGTGGGTGTGCTTGCGAGAGTCGGAAATGCGCCTGCCAATGATTAAGTAGGAAATTTAGCCCATTAAGGGGCCGATTGAACAGTTTTCACACGGCCTGTTGGCTTACATGGTTGGCAGTGGAGCCAATTGGTCAGGTGGCATTTACATTTTAGTTGCAACCTGAGGTCAGAACGAGGTCAAATGTCACATGTGAAAAATTCCGGCCTTGGGAAAGCAGGCTGACAGCGGGTAAAAATAGAATAACTGCTAAAATGAAGGCAGGCGGCTTCATTACAAGATTTAAAATGACCACCTTATTTCCCACAAAGAGATTGCTTGTCCACCCCTTGTGTCACCCCCGTTAAAACCACGGGATGAAGGTCAGTCGGATTTCCGGTTTACATTCCTTGCACTTGAACTCCTGACAGCACCATGGTAGAACTGGGAGCCACAATTCAGCACATCACCTACAAAAGCAAAGAAGTGCAAAATGTTATTTCAGTTCCACTTCAAATACTGAGAACAGGTTTGGGCAGCCCGATATAGAAAGGATATGAAAATAATCCTCACCTGAATTCGAATCTCCCACTTGTCCTCTCTGTGGGGTGCAGCCTCCTCCTACTAACTGTGGAATTCTCTCCCACAAACTGCTGTTGCAGCAGAATCCATGGCTTGATTGAACGGGGAATATTAAAAGTTATGAGAAGTCAGCAAGCTACAGGGAGAAGATTGGGTGATACATGTGGTGCAGATTTGATGGCATGTGCGCATTCCAGGATATTCTATAATTCTCTTACCTAGTGGCATTTTCTGTAGCATCTTACCTGAAGGAGGATGAAGTGAAGTTTATTTAATAGTGTCACAAGTAGGCTTACATTGACAGTGCAATGAAGTTACTGTGAAAATCCCCTAGTCACCACACTCTGGTGCCTGTTCGGGTACACTGAGGGAGAGTTTAGCAAGGCACCTAACCTGCACATCTTTTGGACTGTGGGAGGAAACTGGAGGAAACCCACGCAGACACGGGGAAAATGTGCAGACTCTGCTCAGACAGTGACCCAAGCCAGGAATTGAACCTGGGTCCCTGGCGCTGTGAGACAGCAGTGCTAATCATTGTGCCGCTCCATGCCAGCATGGTGGCACAGTGGTTAGCAGTGAACATACACATGGCATCAAGGAGACTAAGGCTAACTTTTGTGACAACCACAAGCTGGTGGGATCTTCCGCTCTGAAGTCGAAGTTTGGTGGGAGGTACAGAAGTGCGAGTGATTCCTGGTGGTGGTGATGGGGAATGGGATGACTGAACACGTGCCATCTTGCACTGTTCAGCTCATTACTTAATCAGCTGTGTGGAGCACACCAAATCTCTTTGGGGGGGTTGGGGCGGTGGGTGGGCAGGAAGTTAGTCTCCTTGCCGTCACTTCATGAGCGTGAATGTCCGGGTGCCATATTTAAAGGGCAACCAGACAGCGTCCCTCCCTCCCTCCCCCTGCCTCCCAGGTCCGACCCTTCCAGTCTACCTCCCGCTTCCAACCTTCGCACAGCTTGAGTTACCAACACCCGATATGAGTGAAGTTGAGAACGCTCCCCAAGAAGGTGAAAGCAGCGTTTGCTGACCTCAAAGTCATGGATGAAGTGAAGCTTGCCAGGATATATGCCACTTATATACTGAATACTTATAAAACTGAACTTTCTCATTTCCTGCTGATGGAGGAACTTAATTCTGAGGTGAGGTGATCGTTTACTGAGCATGTGTGACATGCTACCGCATGCAAAAGAGCTTCCCAACACGCTTCGTCAATTTAACCTGCCTTTAAAATCCCGAGGACAAAATTCTGAGAATGATGTTCATCCCAACTTTGGGAAATTGATTTTCGGCCAAATCAAGTCTCCCCGTCTGCCCGCCACACTTCCCACTACTGGCCGGACTAGAAGATTCTGCACAGAGTTTAGGAGCAATAAAGCTGATGGGCTCTTTATCAAGCATACTGTTGGCATCTTGAAATCGGGCTTTTTATGTCTGGGCCATTCAGCCTCTTAAGAAATCTACAAGATTTACTGTTTGTTGCACATTCCACAATCTCTCCCTGCATCTCAATGTTGGGGACTACACAAAAGGCCATACAGGGCTGTGGACAATCCCAAAGGAAAGTTAGAACATTCATACAGTGCAGAAGAAGGCCATTTGGCCCATCCCATCGAGTCTGCACCGTCTCTCTGACAGAACATCTTACCCAGTCCCCCCCACCCTATCCCCGTAACCCCACCGATTTTACCATGGCTAATCCACCTAACTTACACATCTTGAGACACTGAGGGGAAATTTAGCGTGGCCAATCCATCTAAGCTGCACATGTTTGGACCGTGGGAGGAAACCAGAGCATCCGGAAGAAATTCACTCAAGTACGAGAACATGCAAACTCCACACAGACGGACACCCAAGTCCCTGGCACTGTGAGGCAGCAGTGCTAATCGCTGTGCCACCGTGCCGCCCTTATCAGGGAACTGTTATCAGGCACTAAGCCCAGATGGTTTCCAATGAGTGTGCTATTTATACCACTTCATTAAAAAGGAATCTACATCATCAAAGTAACCACGATCAAACTGCTCTTTTCCACATGTCAGCTCTCCAAATCCCATCTGTCACCATTTAATGTTGCACTCCTGCTGTGTTATGATTCAGGACAAATAAATACTCAGCTCGTTGTTCAACTCAAATGAGGTGCATGCACTTATTTTCTAATAAATTGAACATAGCAGCAGTCGCAGCAATGAAAGACCTACCTTCATAATATCCCAAAGCTCTACTAAATCAGTTAGTGTTAGAGAATAGTCATCATTGTTATTACAATGTGTCAAAGCTGGCAGCTTACATCTGCACAGTGCTCCTACTGTCTTCCAGATATATGATACCTAATCACTCCTCCTGAGTGATCAGCGCTGTGATAGTCTAGTGGCAGCAGTGTGTGTGTGTCATCTGTCAGATGTGCTATAACAACTCGTCAAGGTTCCTTTCATAACACCTACCAAAGCCACGTGGTCTTTGTCATCTAGAAGGCCAAGGGCAGAAGGTGCAGGGGAACACCATCATCTCCAGATTTCCCTCCTCGCCACGCACCATCCTGATTTGGAAGTTGTGGGGGAAGGGATAGAGTTCCATGGCCGGGGTGTGTTCATTTACATTGGCTACATTGCTGGCGGGATGGGCCCAATCAGAGCGTGCCCCACCAGCATGGCGTTGTGGGATTTTTTTTTTGTCGAAATGTCTAAAAAATACAGCAGGAAAAGCCAACAATCCAGCCATCGGTGTTGTGAAGTTGAGTTTGTGAAGTGTGGTCCCTTTAAAAGCTGATTTTGTGTCTGTGCTTGGATGTTTAAAACACAGGGTACACAGATTGCAACATTTGTAACAAGGACCAAGCATCAGGATTGCTTTGGTAACAGGCTTTGCAGGCTTTTGAATATTGAAATCAGCAGCCTATCAGTTTAAAGAAGACTTTTCTGCTACCAGGAACCTATCAAATTTGAATTTGCTTTTGCTGACAATATCAGACCAATCCTGGTGGAGGAAAATTGATAGGGCATCGCAGTTATAAAGAAAAACTCAACTGCCTGTTGCAGTTCAACTGAAGGGCTGCCATTCTCAACACCTAGAGAGGGAAGAGCAGCTCCCTGCCAGCTAAAACATATCTCTTAAGAGAACTCTCCATCAATCTAACAAAATGGCTTACAGACAGTGGAATCGCCAGAAGAACTCCAAAGTTTTTCCAAAGCCACAAAATCTGTTTGTATATTTTTTTGAGAGTGACTAAATTCTGTCATTATTATTTTTCTATTAATGAATGGACCTTGTATTTATTTGAACAGCATTCCAGTAGTATCTTACTTTAATTGATATGTTACTTGTTTAGTTAAAGTTCCCAGTTGGTTAAATAAATAACTTGTTAATTGTTCACTTAAAGCGAGTGTCAGATATTTCTGTTAATGAATCTCTAAACATTAATGAAGAACAGTTAACACCTTCCCAAACACTTTTAACAGATTATGCAGTGAGGTATTCCTCTTTGGGGGATTCGACGTGACTTCTCAAAAGGGGATCAACCCCTGCATCGTAACCGACGGGCTACTCTTGGCTATTTGTGCCCGAGGTGACACTTTGCCAAAAAATGGCAGAATTCCACCCTCTGTTTCTCTCTCCACAGATGCTGCTGGACCTGCTAATTTTTTCCAGCATTTTCTTTTTTAGTCCAAAATCCTCTCCTTTGCTTAACCCTGGACGCACACAGACACAGTTTTCCTTACCCACACAGAATATCTACATAACAGACAAACAAAATACAATGTACACATATCATCACATTCGATCGAAATGGCCATAATGTCAGCAAAATGATGCCCACACCAGTTGGAGACTTGAGTCTTACGTACTCTGCAATGGGCCACTGTTTTACAGGGGAACCAAAAAACCATAAGGCCATAAGATATAGGAGCAGAATTAAGCCATTCGGCCCATCGAGTCTGCTCCGCCATTCAATCATGGCTGATAAGTTTCTCAACCCCATTTTCCTGCCTTTTTCCCGTAACATTTGATCCCCTTCCCATTCAAGAGCTTATCTATCTCTACACTCAATAACTTGGCCTCCACAGCCTTCTGTGGCAATGAATTCCATAGATTCACCACCTTCTGGCTGAAGAAATTCCTCCTTAACTCTGTTTTAAAGGGTCATTTCTTTACTCTGAGGCTGTGCCTTTGGATCCAAGTCTCTCCTCCGAATGGAAACATCTTCCTCATATCCACTCTATCCAGGCCTTTCAGTATTCTGTAAGTTTCAATGAGATCCCCCTTCATCCTCCTAATCTCCATCGAGTATGGACCCAGAGTCCTCAAACACTCCTCATACGTCAAGCCTTTCATTCCCAAGATTATTCTTATGAACCTCCTCTGGACCCTCTCCAAGGCCAGTACATCCTTCCTTAGATACGGGGCCCAAAGTTGCTCGTAATATTCCAAATGTGTTCTCACCAGTGCCTTATAAAGCCTCCGCAGTACATCCCTGCTTCCTCGGTTCACCAACAAAAAAATTCTTCCCTGTGCTTTCTTTTTAATGGCCCCAAACAGTCCCTTTTAGCATTACTGGTTAGGCCACTCATTGTGTGTAATTGTAGAGCTATGGACTTTGATTCAAGAAGCTTTATGCTTGCTTCACACTGGTGAGATTTTTACCCATTTACAGACCCACCTGAAAATTGCAGCAGATATTTGGGGAAATTTACTCTCCCCCCAAGGCAGGTTCTGAGGTGAGGGGAGGGGAAGGGTAAAGTTGAATGGACAAGACTCCCCCTGGGAACCAGTCTGCCCAAACTCAGATGCAATTTCACGCTTGGGCGGGCAGGGCCTCAGCAGGAACCCCACCCTTTAACCAATTGAGACTTTGAAGTAAAGGTAAAAGGTAAAGTTGCCATTGTCCCAGGTGACCATAGGCTGTTCTCTCCTTTCAGTGGGGAGAACTGCCTGGTGGTGATTTAACTTGAAGATCAACACACCTCAGGAAAGAGGCAAGATTGAGAAGATGGGACCTTCATGGATAACCTCAGCTGGTACAGGAATTGAACCCGCGCTGTAGGCTTTGCTCTGCATCACGAACTGGCATTTCAGCCAACTGAGCTAACTGAGGCCCTTAAAAGTGACCACATGAGTGGCCTTATCCCACCCAGCCTCAATTTTTAGGTTGGCAGGAGTGGTTGTGGGTAGCGTGGGGAAACAACATTTAAACGTTCACCCATCTCAGGTGGGAAGGGGATGGGGCACCTCGTTCTGAAGGCCCCCTCAGAGTTGGGGTGATCTGCCCCTCGGCCTACCTCCTGGTGAAAATATGGGTGTCGCCTCCGACCACCCCACTCCCCCCCAGGATGTCCCCTACCATCCTACCTTGAGATCCCTGGGACTTACCTTTGCAATGGTCCTAGAACAAAGTTCCAAGCAGAGCACTGCAGTACTGCTTCTGGCCACTGCAGTGCTGTGCCAGGCTGAGTTGAAGAGCAAAAGATGTAGAGGACTTCCTTCCAAGGGTGGGTGGAAGTCCCATTGACTGCCAATCAACGTTCAAGTAGGAGTTTGAGCATTGACAGTTGCGGGTTAGGCGCCGACTTTTGGGATGGCGAGTGCAGATCACTCATCATCCTTAAAATACTACCCTTGGGCAATAATGGACAACTACCACCCCACCCACCCATCCTCATATGCGCCTGGATACACACTGTTCTTTTGAGCATCACATTGAAAAGTCATTGCAATTTACAGCACAGAAGGAAGCTATTCGGCACATTCTGTCTGGGCCGATAACTAAGCTATTCAGCCTAGTTCTGCTTTCCAGCTCTCGGTCCAACGTCCTATTGGTTGGTGGACTTCAAGTGCATATCCAAGTACTTTATAAATGTGATGAGGGTTTCTATATTAACGATAGGCAGCATGGTTTTGTGAAGGGGAGGTTGTGTCTCACAAACTTGACTGAGTTTTTTGAGGAAATGACAAAAGAAATGTACCAGGGCAGGGCAGTGGCTGTTGTACACGTGGACTTCTGCAAAACATTCGATAAGGTTCCTCATGGCAGGCTGATACAGAAGGTGAAGTCATATGGGATCTGAGGTGAGCTGGTAAGATGGATACAAAACTAGCTTGGACATAGAAAGCAGAGAGTAGCAGTGGAAGGGTACTTTTCTAACTGGAGGTCTGTGACAAGCGGTGTTCCACAAGGATCAATGCTGGGGCCTCTGTTGTTTGTAATATATATAAATGATTTGGAGGAAAATGTAGGTGGTCTGATCAGTAAATTTTCAGATGATACAAAAATTG
Source organism: Mustelus asterias (assembly GCF_964213995.1). Classification (NCBI taxonomy): domain Eukaryota; kingdom Metazoa; phylum Chordata; class Chondrichthyes; order Carcharhiniformes; family Triakidae; genus Mustelus; species Mustelus asterias. The sequence continues at coordinate 43,495,050 of NC_135805.1, forward strand.
GGGGAATAGCGGATAGTGAGACAGATTGTCAGAGGATACAGCAGGATAGAAATTGGCTGGAGACCTGGGCCCAAAGATAGCAGATGGAATTTAACCTGGATAAATGTGAGGTGATGCATTTGGAAGATCTACTGCAGAAGGAAAGTGTACAGTAAATGGTAGAACCCTTAGAAATATTAGCATACAGAGGGATCGAGGGGTGCAGATCCACAGTTCCCTGAAGGTGGCAACTCTGATGGATAAGATGGTCAAGAAGGCATATGTCATGCTGGCCTTCATTGGTTGGGGCATTGAGTATAGGAATTGGAAAATCATGTTGCAGCTGTATAAGACTTTGGTTAGGTTGCATTTAGAGTATTGTGCATAATTCTGGTCACCACATTACCGGAAGAATGTTGAAGCATTGGAAAGGGTGCAGAAGAGATTCACCAGGATGGTGCCTGGTTTGGAAGATATGGACTATGAATAAAGGTTGAATAAACTTGTATTGTTTTCATTGGAGTGTCGGAGCTGATAGAGGTTTACGAGATTATGACAGACTTGGATAGAGTGGATAGTCAGAATCTTTTTCCCAGGGTCGAAGGGTCAATTACTCAGGGCATAGGTTGAAAGTGAGAGGGGGAAAGTTTAAAAGAGATGCAAGGGGCAAGTTTTTCACACAGAGGGTAGTGAATGCCTGGAATACACTGCTGGAGGAGGTGGTGGAAGCAGATTCAATAACAACATTCAAGAGGTATCTGGATAGATACATGAATAGGCAGGAAATAGAGGGATATGGAACACATAGAGGGAAGAAAATATTAGATTAGAGAGGCATTTGTGTTAGCACAGACTCGAAGGGCCTGTTCCTATGCTGTACTGTTCTTTGTTCTTTGTTCTACCTCTATCGCTTCAGATAGTGAGTTCCACCACTTTCTCGGTGAAAGGATTTCCTCTCCACTCCCCTCTAAATCTTCTGCCAATTACTTTAAATATATTCCCCTGGTTATTGGTCTTCCTGAGAAGGAAAATAGAATTCTTCCTATTCACTGTATCTCGGCTCCCCCAGAATTTTATACACTTCAACTAAACCTTGTAAAAATATCTCAAAGATTTTACCCAACATTTATTTCAGGTCAACAAGCTTGTTATTTCCAAGTTAAATCATTGGTTCTTTTTTTGATCCTTGACATAACATTCACTATCGTCCAATGTTCAGGTACAATTCTCAAATTTAAAATTCTCATCCCTGTGTTTTAATCCATCCATGGCCTTACCTTTCCTTGCTTCTATCGTCTGAATAAGTTATTCACTTTGGCAGAAAAAACAGAAAAGCAGAATATTTTTTAAATGATGAGAGGTTGGGAAGTCCAAATTTTGGTCAGTCATGTAGGTGCAGCAAGCAATTGGGGAGGCAAGTGGTATGTTGACCTTCATCACAAGGGGATTTAAGTACAGGAGCAAAGATGTCTTGCTGCAATTGTGTAGAGCCATGGTAAGTATTGTGTACAGTACAATGGAGGGATTTTTTTATTCTTTCAATGGGCTTGCATTTTTGCTCTGAATTAAGTTTCTCACTCGGCCATTTCAGCCTGCAGTCAAGATTCAATCACATTGCTGTGGATCTGGAATCAGATGTAGGCCAGGCCAGGTAAGAACAGCAGATTTCCTTCCCTAAAGGACATGGGTGAACCAGACGGGTTTTTATGACAATCATTTCATGGTAATCACTAGACTTTTAATTTCAACATCTGCCATGGTAGAATTCAAGACTAGGACCCCAGAGCAACACCCTGGGTCTCTGGATTACTAATCCAGTGACAATACCACTACGCCACTTCCTTTCTTTGCTGTAGAGGGCGTGTAATACCGATTCACCAGATTAATCCCTGGTATGGCTGAATTGTCTTTTGAGGAGCGTTTGTGGTGACTGGTCCTGTATTCCTGAGAGTATTTTAGAATGAAGAGTACCTCATTGAAACTTACAAAATTCTTACGGGGTGTGACAGAGTGGATGCAGAGAGGATGTTTCTCCTGGCTGGTGAGTCTGAAGCCAGGGGACATAACCTCAGGATAAGGGGGTAGGCCATTTAAGACTGAGGTGTGGAGGAATTTCTTCATTCAGAGGGTGGTGAATCTTTGGAATTCTCTACTCCAGAGGGCTGCAGAAGTTCAATCATTGAGCATATTCAAGACAGAGGCCAATAGATTGTTGGAGACTAATGACATCAAGAAATATGAAGGTAATGTGGGATAGTGGCGCTGAGGTAGACGATCAGCCAAGATCTAATTGAACGACAGAGCAGATATGATGGGCTGAATGGCCCACTTCTGTTCCTTGGTCCTGTGTTCCAATGCGAGCAACTCTAATCCTTCAGTTCCTGTGTTTGAACTCTCTTGCTTTGACCCTGGCCTCTTTTGCATTGATCTTTCTTTTGTCATTGGTGATTATGTTTTCACTGCCTAGACCACAGAATCTGGGAATCCCTCCTTAAATCCCATCACCTTTACTCCAGAGCTTGAAATCTAATTCTTTGACTAGACTTTTAATAAGCCGTCTTAAAATCTCTTTCTTTAACTCAGCGACCATTTTATTCTGATTATGCTCCTACGAATCACATTGGAATTTTTTTTGTGTTAAATACATCATTATAAATGCACATTGTTGTTGTCAAGATGATTGACAGTTCGTCCCCAGTTACTCGCAAATGGAATTCAGTTTCCTGCAAAGTACCATCCAAGACACCACAAAGACACGCAAGGAATGCGCAACCTTGGGCTGTTTAGCTGCACGTTTTAATGACCCTTGCATCCAGGGTAGCAAGCTTCAGCTATTTGTTTTCTCAGGATCTCCTGGAGAATTATTCATGTATGTTGCTATTTGGTTAACTCTTTCCATCTCAATTTCTGGCACCCACCATAATATCCTAATTATGTTAGGGGTTTTAAGCAAAGTGAAAATCTGTGGTTTGCACACGTGGATTCAAACTGACAACACAGGTTTATTGAAAGTGATGTTGCCTATACAGAATACAAACTGAAACTAAAACAGCAGCTGTTGCAACACCCTAATGATGTCACCATCATATCATGTGATCAGCTCTTAAAGCAATCATGCAAACATTTAAATATATAACACTCACCCAGAATTAATATCCAGCACCTCCCAATAATGTTTGCTTCTTTTTTAAAAATAAACCTTTTGTGAAGTGATTTAGGATTTTTTTTGCATTAAAGACACATTGTCATGGAGATATAAAATATATTAACCATAGGCCCATCTGCTTCTTAATCAATTTGACCTTGTTCATTGGACAGGCCACTGCAAGTGCTCTGCCAATATTTCTTTGTCAGAAGCCTCACAACACCAGGTTAAAGTCCAACAGGTTTATTTGGAATCATGAGCTTTTGGAGCACCAGATGAACTTAGAGCTTGGATTAGTGCTAGGAACTATGATGTTGTTGCCATTACAGAGACTTAGAGTTATAGAGTCATAGAGGTTTACAGCATGGAAACAGGCCCTTTGACCAAACTTGTCCATGCCATCCATTTTTTAAAAAACCCCTAAGCTAATCCCAATTTCCCGCATTTGGCCCATATCCCTCTATACACATCTTACCCATGTAACTATCTAAATGCTTTTTAAAAGGCAAAATTGTACCCACTTCTTACTACTACCTCTGGCAGCTTGTTCCAGATATTCACCACCCTCTGTGTGAAAAAATTGCCCCTCTGAACACTTTGTATTTCTCCCCTCTCACCTTAAACCTCTGCCCTCTAGTTTTAGACTCCCCTACCTTTGGGAAAAGATATTGACTATCTAGCTGATCTGTGCCCCTCATTATTTTATAGACCTCTATAAGATCACCCCTAAGCCTCCTACGCTCCAGAGAAAAAAGTCCCAGTCTATCCAGCCTCTCCTTATAACTCAATCCATCAAGTCCCGGTAGCATCCTAGTAAATCTTTTCTGCACTCTTTCTAGTTTAATAATATCCTTTCTATAATAGGGTGACCAGAATTGCACACAATAATCCAAGTGTGGCCTTACCAATGTCTTATACAACTTCAACAAGACATTCCAACTTCTGTATTCAATGTTCTGACCGATGAAACCAAGCATGCCGAATGCCTTCTTCAGCACTCTGTCCACCTGTGACTCCACTTTCAAGGAGCTATGAACATGTGCCCCTAGATCTCTTTGTTCAGTAACTCTCCCCAACGACTTGGTTAAGGGAAGGACAGGATTGGCAGCTTAACATTCCAGGATACAGATGTTTCAGGCGGGATAGAGGGGATGTAAAAGGGGTGGGGGAGTTGCACTACTGGTTAAGGAGAATATCACAGCTGTACTCCGGGAGGACACCTCGGAGGGCTCATACAGCGAGGCAATATGGGTAGAGCTCAGGAATAGGAAAGGTATAGTCACAATGTTGGGGGTTTACTATAGGCCACCCAACTGCCAGCGGGAGATTGAGGAACAGATATATAGGCAGATTTTGGCAAGGTGTAAAAGTAACAGGGTTGTTGTGGTGGGAGATTTTAATTTCCCCTATATTGACTGGGACTCACTTAGTGCTAGGGGCGTGGATGGGGCAGAGTTTGTAAGGAGCATCCAGGAGGGCTTCCTGAAACAGTATGTAGATAGTCCAACCAGGGAAGGAACCATACTGGACCTGGTATTGGGGAATGAGCCCGGCCAGGTGATCGATGTTTCAGTAGGGGAGCAGTTCAGGAACAGTGACCACAATTCAGTAAGCTTTAAGGTACTGATGGATAAAGGTAAGTGTAGCCCTCAAGTTAAGGTGTTAAATTGGGGGAAGGCTAATTACCAACAATATTAGACAGGAACTAAAGAATGTAGATTGGGGGCAGATGTTTGAGGACAAATCAACATCTGGCACGTGGGAGGCTTTCAAGTGTAAGTTGATAGGGATTCAGGACCAGCACATACCTGTAAGGATGAAGGATAAGTATGGCAAGTTTTGGGAACCTTGGATAACGAGAGATATTGTGAGCCTAGTCAAAGAGAAAAAGGAAGCATTTGTCAAAGCTAGGAGGCTGGGAACACACGAATCAAGTGTAGAATACAAAGAAAGTAGAAAGAAACTGAAGCAAGGAATAAGAAGGTCTAAAAGGGGTCATGAAAAAGCATTGGCCAGCAGGATTAAGGAAAATTCCAAGGCTTTTTATACATATATAAAGAACAAAAGGGTAGCCAGGGAGAGGGTTGGCCCACTCAAGGACAAGGGAGGGAATCTATGTGTGGAGCCAGAGGAAATGGGCGAGGTATTAAATGAGTACTTTGCATCAGTATTCACCAAAGAGAAGGACTTGCTGGATGAGTCTGGGATAGGATGTGTAGATAGTTTGAGTCATGTTGAGATCAAAAAGGAGGAGGTATTGGGGTTCTTGAGAAACATTAAGGTAGATAAGTCCCCAGGGCCTGATGGGATATACCCCAGAATACTGAGAGAGGCAAGGGAGGAAATTGCTGGGGCCTTGAGAGAAATCTTTGTATCCTCAGTGGCTACAGGAGAGGATTGGAGACTAGCCAATGTTGTTCCTTTGTTTAAGAAAAGTAGCAAGAATAATCCAGGTAATTACAGGCCGGTGAGCCTTACATCAGTGGTAGGAAAATTATTGGAGAGGATTCTTCGAGACAGGATTTATTCCCACTTGGAAATAAGTGGACGTATTAGTGAGAGGCAACATGGTTTTGTGAAGGGGAGGCCGTGTCTCACGAACTTGATCGAGTTTTTTGAGGAAGTGACAAAGATGATTGATGAGGGTAAGGCAGTGGATGTTGTCAACATGGATTTCAGTAAGGCCTTTGACAAGGTCCGTCATGACAGATTGGTGCAGAAGGTGAAGTCGCATGGGATCAGAGGTGAGCTGGCAACGTATTTACAAAACTGGCTCAGTCAAAGAAGACAGAGGGTAGCAGTGGAAGGGTGCGTTTCTGAATGGAGGGCTGTGACAAGTGGCGTTCCTTAGGGATCAGTGCTGGGACCTTTGCTGTTTGTGATATATATAAATGGTTTGAAGGAAAATGTGACTGGATTGATTAGTGAGTTTGTGGACGACGCAAAGGTTGGTAGATTTGCGGATAGTGATGAGGAACATCAGAAGATACAGCAGGATATAGATCAGTTGGAGACTTGGGCGGAGAGATGGCAGATGGAGTTTAATCCGGACAAATGTGAGGTAATGCATTTTGGAAGGTCTAATACAGATAGGAAATATACAGTAAATGGCAGAACCCTTCAGAGTATTGATAGCCAAAGGGATCTGGGTGTACAGGTACACAGGTCACTGAAAGTGGCAATGCAGGTGGAGAAGGTAGTCAAGAAGGCATATGGCATGCTTGCCTTCATCGGCCGGGGTATTGTGTTTAAAAATTGGCAAGTCATATTACAGCTTTATAGAACCTTAGTTAGGCTACACTTGGAATATAGTGTTCAATTCTGGTTGCCACACTACCAGAAGGATGTGGAGGCTTTGGAGAGGGTACAGATAAGATTTACCAGGATGTTGCCTGGTATGGAAGGCATTAGCTATGAGGAGAGGTTGGATAAACTTGATTTGTTCTCACTGGAGTGACGGAGGTTGAGGGGCGACCTGATTGAACTCATCAAGGTCATGAGACAGAGTGGATAGTCAGAAGCTTTTTCCCAGGGTGGAAGAGTCAATTACTAGGGGGCATAGGTTTAAGGTGTGAGGGGCAAGGTTTAAAGGAGATGTACAAGGCAGATTTTTTACACAGAGAGTAGTGGGTGCCTGGAACTCGTTGCTGGGGTAGGTCATGGAAGTGGATACGGTAGTGACTTTTAAGGGGTGTCTTGACAAGTACATGAATAGGGTGGGAATAGAGGGATATGGTCCCCGGAAGGGTAGGGGGTTTTAGTTAAGTCGGGCAGCATGGTCAGTGCAGGCTTGGAGGGCCAAAGGGCCTGTTCCTGTGCTGTAATTTTCTTTGTTCTTTGAATGGTGAAAACTGCTGCAGCGAATTAATTCAACAAGCATGCAATTTAAAAAATATTGCAGTATTAATTTAGATAGTTTATTTTGCCATGTACGGCTGCACAGATTGACCTGGATTAAAGTGCGAAAGATATGGTATTGTCAGTGTTTTCCCCTCCAGTGACCCTGGAAAAAATTCGGTCGGCTGTACTTACTATATGTTTGGTGCGACTAATTTTTCAGAAAGGCTCATCAGCTATTGTCGACATCGCTATTGATTATCACAACATTGAACTCAATTTATTTTCCATGGTGTTAGAAAACATTACAGCTTCCTTCTTGCAGAACCAAGTGTCGCTCCCTGTTTAATCTTACGAAAGACTGGGAGCCAGATAGTATTAAAGTTGCTTCTCTTTGTACAAAGGGTCTTTGTCTACCAGACTATAATGCCTTCCATGGGTGGCTTACCAGGAGAAAATGGGCCCTATGGTTTGCTTAGTTGTGACTAAGGAGCTCCACTTGCTCATATTTCACCCAGACATATTGACTATTAACAACTCACCGAGCTGCATTATCCATGAGGTTTTGGAGAAGTTAGTGAGTCAACACGACTAGCTCTCCAAATCTTCAGTCAAAGAAAGCCAGCAGCAGTAATTGAGAAGCTTTATTTGCCTCTGGGAGATCAGGGGAAAAAGAATGTTCTGCTTGTTCTGTAAAAGGTTTAGTACTGTAGGAATTTTTATTACCAATATGAATTATCATAATTCATACACCCATGGCAGCGCTCAAAGCAAATGCAGATGGTTTCTGCTCGGCGACTCTGCGCTGTCGTGTGTCGTGAAGGCCGCCTGCATTTGCTACCAAATAAACCTGTTGGACTTTAACCTAGTGTTGTTAAAACTCTTACTGAAATTAAAATAAGCCAGTCAACACTCTCAGCTACTTCCACAATATTTAGGCCCACATTTCGGGTCTGAATCCCCATCTATTTTCTCCTCAGGGGACAAGTGGCATCCCAAAATAGCTCCCCCTTCCTTTGGGCACCTGTTCTGCTGCCTGTGGAGCTCTCCTATCGCATAGTCATCTGAAACTGTGTTGCTTGCATGCAAACCTTTAAGGGCACCTTATGAAGCTAATGTTGTTGGAGCATACATTAAACTATAAGATGCTTATGATTTGCCTGGACTTGCATATTACCATACAATTTCTTTAAACCCCCCTGTTCCCAGAAACCAACAGCATCAAAATGAAAAATAAAAGCAGAAAATGCTGGAAATATTCTGCCGGTCTAGCAGCATCTGTGGAGAGAGAAATGGTGCTAAGGCTTCAGTGCTTTTCTGATAAAAGGCCACAGGTTTGAAACGTTGTTTCTCTGCTGCTGGACCTGTTGAGTATTTCCAGCATTTTTTTTCTTTTTATGTCAGATTGCCAGCATATACTTAAACATCAGAATGATCTCCATCATCACAGCTCTATCAGACATACATATTGAAGTGCACACTCTGCTTTTCAGATTTTGAGCTCCTTTACAATCCTCAATCTTTGATGGAAGATCTGTCAATCATGCTGGTTATTCAGTCGAGAACACCTTCTCAAAGCAGTCTTGCCTCTGACCTCTCTTCTAACTTCAAAAACCTTTTGACAAATCTGTCTCTTCAATAATGCCTGTGGCCCCCTCCCTCAATATTTTAATTACTCTCCAGTGTCCATTTTAACATCTGTGAATTACTTTGCAACATTTCCCACAGTAAAGGCTTTATATTAATGCAAATTGTGGCTCTAAGGCATGACATTGTTACAGTTTATCTAGTGTATCTAAACATGTTCTTAAAAAATGTAAGGAAAGTTACCCTTCACCACAACCCAATTTAAAACTGTTAACTCACTGATAACTTATAAAATGTCAACTTGGTCAGGTCTACGTTTGTAGGAATATAGGATTTCGGAGGAGGGAAATAGTGTCACAAGTCGGCTTACATTCACACTGCAATGAGGTTACTGTTACAATCCCCCAGTTGCCACACTCCGGCGCCTGTTCAGGTACACTGAGGGAAAATTTAGCATGGCCAATGCATCTAACCAGCACACCTTTCGGACTGTGGGAGGAAACCAGAGCATCCGGAGGAAACCCACACGGACACGGGGGGAACGTGCAGACTCCGCACAGACAGTGACCCAAGCTGGGAATCAAACCCAAGTCCCTGGCGTTGTGAGGCAGCAGTGCTAGGCACTGTACCACTGTGCCGCCCATAGTAGACCATTCAGCCCTTTGAGCCTGCTCCGCCATTCAGTAAGACCATGGCTGATCTGGTTGTGGTCTTTCCTGCCTGACCCCCCATAACCCGACTCCCTTGACTATCACAAATCTGTCTATTTTTATCTTGAAATAAATTCAATGACCCAGCATGCACTGTTTCCTGGGGAAGAGAATTCTCTATGCTGTTGACCCCCTGAGAGAAAAAAAAAATCCTCCTCTCCATCTTAAAGGGAGACCTCTTGCATGTAAAATATGTCCCTTGGTTCTTGGCTCCAGCACAAGTGGAAACATCCTTCTGGTATCTACCTAGTCAGGTCAGGTCCCCTCAGGATTTTATATGTGTCAATAAGATCACCCCTTATTCTTATGAACTCCCATTGGCCCAACCAGTTCAACATTCTTTCATAGGATAAGATTTATTTAATATATTCATTTATATAAGATTTATACAAATATTCCGATTGGAAGGATAAAGTTTTCCTCCCTGATTTATTCTCATTTCCCTATGTTACAACAGTGACCACACATTAAAACAATATAAATGGCTGTGAATCACTGAGGATGTGAAAAACATTTAAAATGCAAGCTACTTTCCATTACTGTGGTGTTATGTGATGTAAATAATGGCACTGGGGTATGGTAACATTTTGGTTGTGTTACTGTGTAAGTAATTCAGAGGCATGGACTAATAAACAGTGAGTTCAAATTCCACCATGGGTGCTTGAGAAATTGAATTCAGTTACTAATAGAAACACTGGAAGTATTATATTCATTCATGGGACACGGGCATCGCTGGCTGGCCAGCTTTATTATCCATCACTAGTTGCCCTTGGAGGGCAGTTGAGAGTCAACCACATTGCTGTGGCTCTGGAGTCACATGTAGGCCAGATCAGGTAAGGACGGCAGATTTCCTTCCCTAAAGGACATTAGTGAACAAGATGGAGTTTTCCGACAAGCGACAATGGTTTCAGGGTCATCAGTAGATTCTTAATTTCTGGTATTTTTTATTGAATTCAAATTCCACCATCTGCCGTGGCGGGATTCAAACCCAGGTCCCCAGAATATTAGCTGAGTTCCTGGATTAATAGTCTAGTGATAATACTACTAGGCCATCACCTCTCCTGAAGAGTCCCAAGAGACTTTGGGTGGTTCAATAGCTAGCCCCTTTCAGTGGCATGCATCGGAAGGGTCATGTGATTCAATCGTCTAATGGGCAATGAGCATGGGGATCTCGGGGAAGAGTGTGGGTGTTTGCAGCCAGATAGATCACAGAGCTGAGAATGAACACATCAATTCTAGCACTCTGCATATAGCTGTACATAATAACAAACCCATTGTTATTTGTTAACTAACTGGGTGGTACGGTGGCACAGTGGTTAGCACTGCTGCCTCACAATGCCAGGGACCCGGGTTCGATTCCTGGCTTGGGTCACTGTCTGTGTGACGTTTGCACTATCTCCCCATGTCTGTGTGGGTTTCCTCCGAATGCTCCGGTTTCCTCCCACAATCCAAAGATGTGCGGTTTAGGTTGATTGGCCATGCTAAATTGACCCTTATTGTCAGGGAGATTAGCAGGGTAAATATGTGGGGTTATGGGAGTAGGTTATAGAATTGTGATCGGTGCAGACTCGATTGGCCAAATGGCCTCCTTCTGCACTGCAGGATTCTATGTTTACCACATCATTATTGCACAAGAATAGCTTGAAGACCTTTGCGTTTTGTGCAATGTGGTTGACTTTCAATTGCCCTTGGACAACAAGGGATGGGCAATAAATGCTGGCCAGCCAGTGGCGCCCACGTCCCATGAATGATTAAAAAAAATACACCATCAGTATACTGGACACAATCTTTTTAACGGCAGCCTGCTCAAAGCCCACACAGTGACCTTGACCTACTGTGCTTTGGGAACTTTAGACCCATATATATCACATGTTTATCCAAAGTTATCTGATTCAGGCCACAGGGAGGAGAGAGCTTTGACTCGTGAGGGGGCAGCACGGTGGCACACTGGTTAGCACTGTGACTCAACAAAGTAGGACTGAACAAGTAGGTGAGAAATAGGAGGGAACCAAGGATATATCTGTGGGGACACCAGAGGTAATGAAGCGGGAGTGGGAAGAGAAGGGGGCAGAGTTGTTGGAGGAGGTTGTTGCGGTCGACTGTGTCGGAAGTCGCAGACTAGTTGAAAAGGATGAGGAGAGAAGGTTTACCGTTGTTGCAGTCAGAAAGGATGCCATTTGTGATACTGGTAAGAGATGTTTCGGGACTGTGGCACAGGATTCAAACATGGAGAATCATATCACAGAACAGCAATTGGAGAAAAGAACCAACCACCACCTTCCCTGAGCAAGTCGAGATGGGAAATAAATGCCAGTCTTTCTGGTAACACCCACAAAATCCAGAATTAATGTTTAAAAATAAAAAAATTCTGATCTTTGCTTAAAAGAGCTAAAGATTGTTGGCAGACAATATAAATCAGTTTATACAATTGTGCTTAAGTCAAATGTTAATTTTAAATGGAACAAAAGCATTCACTTAAAAAAAAACCTGTCTTGGCTTATTTTAACAGTTCTGAAAAATTTCAGGCCTACATAGTTGACACATGGCAATATTTGTGAAGGAATTGCATGAGGAACAAAGGAGAGTTTGGTGATCATGGTAAATTGGAACATTTCTTTCGCTATAATTCACAAATATTGAAGGTCGGGTTGCAAGAGGACGTATAAATGGTCAGTTATTCTGTTTGTTCTATGGGTGTGTGGCTCCTGGTGCAAACCTCAAGTAACTCTTTAAATAAATTCTGGAACATCTCGAGCTGTTGTTGACTCAAGTGTTATTTCAGACATACGAATTATCATTTTCTGAAATGTATTTACACATGTGGCGCATAAACAGTCCAATGCAGCGAGATCACAGGTCTTGGCTGTGTAAATCATTGTGGTTTCTTTACAGAAGGAGGTCAGTGATATGTACGGAGACTTTTGAAGGAAAGAATCCCACCCCACACATAGACAGCATTCATTCCTCTTTGACGTAGCTTTATATTGACTGACCAGAACCTTACAGTTAATGGAATGACAAACTGAACCTTTAGTCTTGCTGCTGGTTTGGTGTCTTCAACGAGAAGCGAACTAAGTACCAAATGGAGAAAGAAATTGAAGGGTATGTTATTAGGGTGAGATGAAATAAGCCTTGTGTGAGCATAAGCATGGGCACTGACATTTTGGGCTGAATCGTCTATTCCTGTGCTACCATTTCTATGTAAGGTAACAAGTTGAATTTCAAAGGTTATGGTCTGGATAAAAAGGGGAGGTTGGAGAGGGGCAGATGCCTTGCCTTCCCGTGGAAACAAAGTCAGTGTGGCACCTGCACTATTTTACTTGCCCCCTCAAACCCAAAACATGCTCAGCAGGGATGTAATATATTACCCTATATTTAACACTGAGGCCCTGAGCTTGTCCGATGTACGTTGTACCATTGATGCGTCAGCGGGTTATACCATTCCCCCACCCAGCAGTTGCATGCAAATTTCCTTGGGTGAGTTAATTTTCATTTGAGGTGGAGTAAATTCTGGTGTTTAAGTGCAGCAGGCGGCTGAGGTCATGAGAAAATTCCATGTAGCAGCATCGTAGTGTCTGAGGGCAACTAAGGTTGGGTAATAAATGCTGGGCTTGGCAGCAAAACCCACAATTCAAGAAGGAAGCAAGTCTTTTACATTTGATTCACTGAGGATATCATCTGACATGCCTCTTTCCTGAAGGGAACACCCTCACAAGCCAGCTGTGCCCATGGGACACCGTGACAGGGTAGTATTTGGCTAAAGGGTTATGAACTATTCACAGGCAGACCTACAGTCTCTCTTTGAAGAGGGATTGAGTCATGGTCGATGTTGAAATGATCTGATGCCAGAAAATATTCAGGACGGACTCCTCTTTCAGAATGATAGATAGTACCAGGCAGTGAAGTGAGCCTCTTTGGACAGAAGGTCGCACAGATGTGCAATGGCAGTGGTCATACCCCAGAAGATCTGTGCTGCTTGGAAATGTGCTGCGGAGAGTAGTGCTGGGCAGTGGATGTCTAGTCTGCATTATTCCCCCTGTCTCCGCATGTCACGGTTCCTCTTCCTCCATGATGAGGGCTGAGCCATGTCCACTGGGAGAGTGTCAGGTATACTCCAGAGCTGTTTTGAGGCATCTAGAGGATTGGGGTGGGTGTGACAAACATCCTGAGGCTGTCACGTTGTGGGGTGGTTGGGGTACAAATCCAAGCCTCTGTGATGAAACTTGTGAAATAAATGGGTTGAAAATGAGTGAAACAAAATGCCAGTGAGCAAAGCTTGAGGACTAGTTTAGTTTAGTTTTTAGTTTATTAGTGTCACAAGTAGGCTTACATTAACACTGCAATGAAGGTACTGTGAAAATCCCCTAGTTGCCACACTCCGGTGCCTGTTCGGGTACACTGGGGGAGAATTTAGCATGGCCAATGCACCTAACCCGCACATCTTTCGGATGGTGAGAGGAAACTGGAGCACCCGGAGGAAACCCATGCAGACACGGGGAGAAGGTGCAGACTCTGCACAGACAGTGACTGAAGCCGGGAATCAAACCCGGGTCCCTGGCACTGTGAGGCAACACTGCTAACCGCTGTGCTGCCGCTTGACTATTCAAATCTCTCCCCTCCCTGTGGTCTGAATCAGGTAACTTTGGGCTAAATATGTAATAAGTGGGTCTGAAGTACCCAGAGCACAGTAGTGGCTTAAAGACGAAATATTTCTGGGCACACGGTCAGAGTGTGGGGTTTGAGCAGGCTGCCATTAAGAAGACTGTGTCCAGTACATTGATGATGTTTTATTTTAATCATTCGTGGGACCTGGGCATCGCTGGCTGGCCAGCATTTATTGCCCATCCCTTGTTGCCCGAGGGCAATTGAGAGTCACCCACTTTGCACGAAACACAAACGTTTCCAAGCTTTTCTATTGCGATAATGATGTGGTAACGCTGGAAAGCTAATGGTCGTGAGGAGATTCAGAGCTCAAAACTTTGCCCAGGTGCCACACGTGAAATGTTTAACTATCTTTTCACCTTTGGAAGTCAAAAAGCCTTTAGGTGAGTTTCCTCTAAGCATGAATGCTGCAGTCAGTGGAGGATCTACCAACACCCAAGTCAATCTCTTCTTGATGACTCAGATGTAGCAGAAGGGACCACCAGTGTTCTGTTAAAGTTGGCAGGTACAATATGGTGATATCTTTAACTTTGTGTAGTTTGGTGTCTAGCCTGAAAATACTTGTCAGGAAACCATGTCAAATATTACACAGAATGCGACTGTGTGTAAATTGGCCCAGAACCTTAGTTATGGGAGAAATATTTTTGAAATCTGTCTCAATTCTTTCACTATTGTCGAATACTGTTTATTTACGACTGCCTTGCTGCTTTTGGCGATAATCGAAATGTAAATAAAAGCATTCTGTCACTATTTTTGCTGTTGCACATTTGTCAGGTATAAGTACATTTGCAAATTGATTTCCGTTTCGTTTTGGGAACCCGTCAAATTAAGGCAACAGTTAAATGTCAATTGATGACCATCTGTGTCAAGATGTGCAGCTGTTCATCCCAAACAATTGGTGATTCAGGTTTGAAACAGGAATGTGCAGTATTCAGGTGCCTGGAAGCAACTCCACTATGTAAGGTTGCAGATATTATTTACTTTTTCAATAGATTTACAGTCCGTGATTGCGGAAGTCTTGACTCATGGAAAAGGAGACAAAGAACCATAACCCTTCAAAGTCTCCAATTCCAGACCTGATTCACTCAGACATTATACTCGCCATGAAATATTTTCACATGTGTGTAGCTGTGCAATGCCATTTTATTTTCATCAAAAGGTATGTGTGTGCATTTGAGTCAGTTTAAATTCATAAATCTCCGCATTTACACAAAATCGCTTGGAATCAGAACAGTTGCTTGAATTTTTAACACACAAGGCTTTCAACCTGTTCAGTCTCAGATTTTATCCACCACAGCTTTGCACTGAGACTATGGCCGGAATTCGCCAGTCTCACACGCCTCGCCATCGCTGCCAGCGAGAACGGAGAATGTTGACGCTCAGTCAAATCGCCATTCACTGCAGCGGGACTGGAGAACCCCAGCCGCGGGCGAGGTCGGAGAATTCCGGCCTATAGGCTTTGCATTTATTTCTTAAATAAACAAAAAGCTGCTGTGAAAAACCATTTGCATTGGAATGTTTTATTTGGATCACGTTGTCACTTCCCCTCTACATAACTTCTTATTTAAATAAAACTGTATTTTAATTAACAGTCCAAATCATGGATGTTATAGCTCTGTATTGACTTCTATCTTTGATAAGTTCTAACGTAACACACTTAACACAAGATGGTGCTAAAGTTAAAACATGGATATATTTCAACCTAATAATGTAGTGTGCACAATAATGTTTGTTTTTGACCAGGTAGCAAAAGAATATCAGCATAGCTGGTCAATAACGAAATCAGAGGGTTGATTTAAAGATTAGATTGCAGGGTGATTCTGTGACCTTGTATTTTCGGCAAAGATGTCTATCAAAATCATGAGTATGCACCGTGTGACTTTCTGCATTTAATGCATTGAAGATCATTCACTGCAAATGTGCTTCCTGCACATGCCATCCACCAGTGACCGCGCTTACCAACCTGACTGATAGTTATGTAGCACGTTTCGCATGATTGACAGTGGACCCTGAACAGCAAATAGTAAGAATGATTGAATGAGGGAAATAGGAATGAGACTGAATGAAATCACAGAAGAAAGCCTTGAAGAGGCTTCTAAAACAGAAAAACAAGTAACAAAATGAAAAAGATTTAGGCCCTGAAATGTCAATGGGAGAGTTGATCTCCTCACCTACCACAATAGTTTCAATGGGAAATGGGCAAAATTCATAGGGAAATGTGTAAAAGGCAACAATGGTAATTGACACCATTTCATAGGAGATTCTGCCAACTTCCTTTCCCAGAACCAGTGAAATTCCAGGATAACCATCACGGAGTTATTTTTGTTCTTTCAGTAGACATGGATGTTGTTAACTAGGCCGGCACTTTTATTACCCATACCTAATTGCCCTTGAGAAGGTGATGGTGAGCTATCATCTTGAACCGCTGTATCCATGAGCTGCAGGTACACCCACAGTGCTGTTCGGGAGGGAGTTCCCGGATTTTGACCTAGCGAGAGTGAAGGAAAGGCGATACATTTGCAAGTCAGGCTGGCGTGTGCCTTGGAGGGGAACTTCCAGGTCGTGGTGTTCCCATTTGTCTGCTGCCAATGTACTTCTAGATGGTGGAGGTTTGCTGTCTAAGGAGCCTTGGTGAGTTGCTGCAGTGCATCTTTTAGCATGGCCAATGCATCTGATCAGCACGTCTTTCAGATTGTGGGAGGAAACCGGAGCACCCGGAGGAAACCCATGCAAACAAGGGAGAGAGTAGGGCCTCTTAAGGATCAACAAGGTAATCTATGTGCGGATCCACAAGAGATGGGTGAGATCCTAAATGGGGATGGAACATGGCCTGTGATATCCTTCTATGATTCAGTGATGGGTTACCAACTGACAGCTCCCACATGCATTCCAACCACTGGAGTAGTTAATCAATAAGGCTATGTAATTTTATTGTTAAAAATACTAAAATTCCATTAAATACATATGAGGAATCATAACTTAATTGTCATTAACTGTCCTGATTGGTATCCCCTCAAGTTTATGGAAGCAGAATGTTGGAGACCACACAGGAGTGCATTGAAATAGTTAAGCCGAGAGGTAAAGACGTTATGTGGATTGTCTTGTGATAGTGCATACCTACTACAATTGCCACACAATTAAAAATATTTTCACAGTAACTTCATTGCAGTGTTAATGTAAGCCTACTTTTGACACTAATAAAGAAACTTTAAACTTTAAACATGAGGCCAGAATTGAAGTCGTGTCCCTGGTGTCATAAGGCAGCAGTACTAACCGCAGCGCCACCATGCCACCGTGCCATCCTCCAAGATATCTGTACTCCTCTAATTCCAGCCTTCCTTGCAACTTTGATTTGAATTACTCCATCATTCGTCAACCTTCAATTGTCTGGGCCCCAAGTTCTGGAATTCCTTCCCTGCACCTCTTCACCATTCAAACACAAAGCACTCCTTTAAAAACTATCTTATTGACCAACGTTTAGGTTGTCTGATGTAATATAGATTTTGCACACTGCTGCCACTGTGTGCTGGTGGTGGAGGGAGCTTATTTGACTCAATGTTGCACTTGTCTTCTAATGGGCTTGTGAAGCACCTTGGGATTTTTTTTGCTAAGTTGAAGGTGCTATGTTGATATAAGCTGTTGTTATTGCTGAAAACGGTTCTCTATAGCAGAAGAGGGGAAATGCCTAAAACATGTTGCTTTGGTGACATCTTGGACCATGTAATAAGAAACCACATTGTGTGCGGTCTGAAGGGAATGTTGAAACTGAGGAAACTACTGGTCGAAGCCAAACACAAATAAACTGGAGCTCTCAGAATAGAACCTGGGATGGATACTGCTGCCAGGGACGTTAGTGAATTACATACCATTGAGTTCAACAACTGCAGAGTAAACAGAGTCACCCAACCATGTAAGAGCTGGGGCAAAAATAATTATCACCCGGATGTGTTTCAAGGTCACAATCTGACCACTGAAAGTCATCTATCTGAGTAACAGCAGTTTATTAAAAATCCTTTACGGGATGTGGGCTTCACTGGCTAGGCCAGCATTTATTGTCCATTCCTAATTGCCCTTGAGAAGGCAGTGCTGAGCTGCCTTCTTGAACTGTTGCAGTCCATGAGCCATAGGTACACCTACAGTGCTATTAGGGAGAGAATTCCTGAATGTTGACCCAACGACTGTGAAGGAATGTGATATATTTCCAAGTTAGAATGGTGAGTGGGTTGGAGAGGAACTTGCAGATCGTGATGTTCCCATGAATTTGCTGTTATTCTAGATGCTAGTGGTTGTGGATTTGTAAGGTGCTGCCTAAGGAGCCTTGGGTGAGTTCCTGCAGTGCCTCTTTTAGATAGTAGCAAGTGGAGAATATTCCATCACACTCCTGACTTGTGCCTTGTAGATTGTGGACAGGCTTTGAGGGGGTCAGGAGGTGAGTTACTCACTGCAGGGTTCCTAGCCTTTGACCTGCTCTTGTAGCCACAGTATTTATATGGCTAATGCAGTTCAGTTTCTGGCCAATGGTAACCTCCAGGATGTTGAGAGTGGAGGAGCTCAGCAATGGTAATGCCATTGAATGTCAAGAGCGATGATTGAATTCTCTTCTGTTGGAGATGGTCATTTCCTGGCATTTGTGTGGCACGAATGTTATATTCCACCTGTCAGTGCAAGCCTGGAAATTGTCCGGGTCATACCGCGTTTGGACAGGGGTTGCTTCAGTATTTGAGGAGTCGTGAATGGTGCTGAACATTGTGCAATCATCGGCGAACTTCCCCACTTCTGACCTTCCGATGGAAAGAAGGTCATTGATGAAGCAGCTGAAGATGGTTGGGCCTAAGACACCATACTGAAGGAATCCTGCAGTGAGGTTGTGAAGCTGAGATGATTGACCTCCAACAACACCTTTGTGGCAGTGGAGAGATTTCACCTGAGCCCCATTGTCTCCAAATTTGCTGGGGCTCCTTGATGCCACACTTGGTCAAATGCTGCCTTGATGTCAAGAACAGTCACTCTCACCTCACCTGTGGAATTCAGCTCTTCTGTCATTTTTGAACCAAGACTGTAATAAGGTCAGTGAGCAGGTTATTGCTGAACCATGTACCACTTGTTTGCACTGATGATGATCGAGAGTAGACTGATGAGGCGGTAATTGGCTGGTTGGATTTGTTATGCTTTTTGTGTCCAGGACATACCTGGTGAATTTTCCACATTACTGAGTAGATGCCAGTGTTGTAGCTGTACTGGAACAACTTGGCTAGTGAATGTGGCAAGTTCTGCAGCACAAGTATTCAGCAGTGTTGTTGGAATATTGTCAAGGCCGATTGATTTTGCAGTATCTGGTGCCTTCTGCCAGTTCTTGACATCATGTGAAGTGAATCAAATTGGTTGAAGAAAGGCATCTGTGATGCTGGGGCCTCTGAAGAATCCTGAGATTCATCATTCACTCGGCACTTCTGGCTCAAGATTGCCGTGAATGCTTCAGCCTTATCTTTTGCATAGATGTACTGGACTCCTCCATCATTGAGGATGAAGATATTTGTGGAGCCTCTTCCTCCAGTGAATTGTTTAGTTGTCCACCACTATTCACAGCTGGAATGGCAGGACAGCTTAGATCTGATTCATTGGTTGTGGGATCACTTCACTCTGTCTATTACTTACTGCTTCTGCTGTTTGGCACACAAGTAGTCCTGTTGTTGTGGCTTCACCAGGTTGACGCGTCATTTTTAGGTATGCCTGGTGTTGCTCCTGGCATGCCCCCTTGCACTCTTCGTTGTACCAGGGTTGACCTCCTGGTTTGGTGGTAATGGTAGAGAGGGGGATATGCTGGGCCATGAGGTTACAGATTGTGGTTGAATACAATTCTGCTGCTGCTGATGGCCCGCAGTGCCTCATGGATGCCCTGTAATGAGTTGCTAGATCTGTTTGAAATCTATCCCATTTAGCACGGTGGTAGTGCCACACAACACGATCGAGGGTATCTTCAATGTGAAGGTGAGACTTCAGGCTCGATTTTATCGTCAACTTGCTCCCATTTTTGGACACGAAAACTTGGCAAAGTCAGGCGTGAGGCAAGTAGCGCGATCTGTGCCTGCCTCTGTGCCCGCTCCCCCTTTACCAATGGCCGAAAATGGCCGCCGTTGGGACCACGCCCATAACGGGTGTGACGTCAATTTAAATGCATTTGCACGCATTTAAATTGACTTAATGGGCTGCACACCCAAACTTACCGGCACGTCCCCCTCTACCATCATGTTCGCCCATCAAGATTTGGCACGAAACAGACATGCTCGGCAAAGGTCCGATTCGGGCGCTCCAGCTTCTCAGGAGGTAAGTTCAGAGCTTCCGGCGGCTCTCTGACTCAGACCGGTGGTGGGGTGGAGGGAGTGGGTCAGATGGCTCTATGGTGGGGGGAGGGAGACAGGTTAGATGACTCGCTGGTGGGAGGGAGGGAGGCGGGTCAGATGGCTCTCTGGTGGGAGGGAGGGTGGTGGGTCAGATGGCTCTCTGGTGGGGGGAGGGAGGTGGGTCAGATGGCTCTCTGGTGGGGGGGAGGGAGATGGGTCAGATGGGTCTCTGGTTGGGCGGGGGAGGTGGGTCAGATGGGTCTCTGGTGGGGGGGAGGGAGGTGGGTCAGATGGGTCTCTGGTTGGGCGGGGGAGGTGGGTCAGATGGCTCTCTGGTGGGGAGGGAGGGAGATGGGTCAGATGGTTCTCTGGTGGGGGGGAGGGAGATGGGTCAGATGGGTCTCTGGTTGGGCGGGGGAAGCGGGTCAGATGGTTCTCTGGTGGGGGGGAGGGAGATGGGTCAGATGGTTCTCTGGTGGGGGGGAGGGAGATGGGTCAGATGGGTCTCTGGTTGGGCGGGGGAAGCGGGTCAGATGGTTCTCTGGGGGGGGGAGGGAGATGGGTCAGATGGTTCTCTGGTGGGGGGGAGGGAGATGGGTCAGATGGGTCTCTGGTTGGGCGGGGGAAGCGGGTCAGATGGTTCTCTGGTGGGGGGGAGGGAGATGGGTCAGATGGGTCTCTGGTGGGGGGGAGGGAGATGGGTCAGATGGCTCTCTGGTTGGGCGGGGGAAGCGGGTCAGATGGTTCTCTGGTGGGGGGGAGGGAGATGGGTCAGATGGGTCTCTGGTTGGGCGGGGGAAGTGGGTCAGATGGTTCTCTGGTGGGGGGGAGGGAGATGGGTCAGATGGCTCTCTGGTGGGGGGGAGGGAGATGGGTCAGATGGGTCTCTGGTTGGGCGGGGGAAGCGGGTCAGATGGCTCTCTGGTAGGGAGGGAGGGAGATGGGTCAGATGGGTCTCTGGTTGGGCGGGGGAAGCGGGTCAGATGGCTCTCTAGTGGGGAGGGAGGGAGATGGGTCAGATGGTTCTCTGGTGGGGGGGAGGGAGATGGGTCAGATGGGTCTCTGGTTGGGCGGGGGAAGCGGGTCAGATGGCTCTCTGGTGGGGAGGGAGGGAGATGGGTCAGATGGCTCTCTGGTTAGGGGGTCGGTAGAGGTCCGCTGCCACTCAGCCTGTGATCGGTGGGGGCGGGAGCGGGGTCCGTTACCACTGTACCTGTGATGGTGCGGGGGAAGGGGGGCAGGCGGACAGGGGTCTGTGATTGGTCTGGGTAGCGGGGTGGGGTGGGGGGCTAAGTGGGTCAGTTTTGTTGTGGTGTGGGGCAATGTCTGTGGGGGCCGGGGGGAGGCATTATCCGCGCCGGGAGCGATGTGGCAGGGGAGAGTTTTTCTATTTTCTTATACTGTGCGTGTGCAGTTGGAGGCTCCGATTGGAGCTGCAGGGTTTCGGGTGTGTTAAGCCCCGTCCACAGGCTTCTGCAGCGCGATCCAGAATCACTGCTATTTTTTAAGGGAGAGTGCTTATTGGGGCACCTAAGAACGAGTCTAAAAGTCGGATCTGAAACACTCCCAGTTTCAAGTCCGTCCAGCACTTAGAATCAAAATGGTAAAATAGGGCCCTTCGTCTCCACAAGGACTGAGCCGTGGTTACTCCTTCTGATACTGTCATGGACAGGTGCAATTGCAGCAGGTAGGTTGGGGAAGATGAGATCAAGTCTGTTTCTCCTTCTTGTTGGTTCTCTCACTGACCCAGTCTAGCAGCTATGTCCTATAGGGCTTCGCCATCTTGGTCTGCAGAGGTAGTACCTGGCCATTCTTGGTTATGGAGATTGAAATGTGCTATACAGAGTATATTCGGTACCCTTGCCACCCTCAGTGCTTCTTCCAAGTGGTATTCAACATGGAGGATTACTGAGGGGGGGTAGTATATGATAATCAGCAGGAGGTTTCATTGCCCGTGTTTGATCTGATGCTATGAGACTTTATGTGTTCATGTGTTCCCAGGGCAACTCCCTCTTGACTGTATACCACTGTGCTGTTACCTGCGCTGACATGTCCATGGGTCAGGACATACCGAGGGACAGTAATGGTGGTGTCTGGGATACTGTCTGTAAGGTATGATTCCATGAGTTATGACTATGTCAGGCTGTTGCTTGACTAATCTGTGGAACAGCTCTCCCAATTTTGGTACAAGGCCCCAGATGTTAGCAAGGAGGACTTTGTAGGGTTGACAGGACCAGATTTGCCTTTGCTGTTTCCACTGCCTAATCGTGGTTCATTTCTTTTAGACGTTTTAGCAGTTTGATACCATAGTGGTTTGCATGGCCATTGCTGTGTGTCTGGACTCACATGTAGGCCAGACCAGGAAAGGACGGCAGATTTCCTTCCCTAAAGGACATTAGTGAACCAGATGAATATTTAGACAGTTGTCAATTTGTTTCCTGGTCATAATTAGACTTTTAATTCCAGATTTATTTTATTGAATTCATATTTCACCAGCTACCATGATGGGATTTGAACCTAGGGCATGACCCTGGGTCTCTGCATTATGAGTCCAATGACAATACCACTGCGCCACCACCTCCCTTTAATCTAGATGCTGCTTGATTGAAGCCAAGAGAATGAACAAAAGTATAACATTGAGGAATCAATCGAATTTGGGTGGCATGGTGGCACAGTGGTTAGCACTGATGCCTCACAGCTCCAGGGACCTGAGTTTGATTCCCGGCTTGGGTTACGATCTTTGCGGAGTTTGCACGTTCTCCCCGTGTTTGTGTGGGTTTCCTCCGGGTGCTCCGGTTTCCTCCCACACTCCAAAGATGTGCAGCTAGGTTGATTGGCCATGCTAAATTGCCCCTTAGTGTCCTGGGATGCGTAGGTTAGAGGGATTAGCGGGGTAAATATATGGGGTTACGGGGATAGGGTCTGGGTGTGATTGTTGTGGGTGCAGACTCAATGGACCAAATGGCCTCCTTCTGCACTGCAGGGATTCTATTAATCATTCATTCCACCACCATCCAATACATTGAATCCAATGAGACATCTGGGGAAGAGGATGAAGAAATAGTGCATTTTCTTGGATATTCCATTATGAGAATTGGGAAGAATAAAATTGTGATTTCCGACTGGATAGAAGGTATAAAATGTGAATTTGAACTGCACAATGGGGCTATCAATAGCTATTATCTCACCCTGAAATATATGAATGTCCTTTTTTGTAATTTGCTCTACAAAACAAATGTTTTGCCGAGAAAGTTACTCCACTGTCAGTCCTCAGAAAATAGAAAACCAAGTAAAATTTGAAAACAAGATGGATCATTTGTGTAAAAGTGCGATTAAGAATGAAGGTTCCTCACTCATGGGATAATTAACTTTAAAGCCTGAAGCAAAAGTGTATTCAGAAGTTCACTGGGACGGCACGGTGGCACAGTGGTTAGCACTGCTGCCTCACAGCGCCAGGGACCCAGGTTCGATTCCCGGCTTGTCTCACTGTCTGTGCGGAGTCGGCACGTTCTCCCCGCGCCTGCATGAGTTTCTTCTGGGTGTTCCAGTTTCCTTCCACAGTGCAAAAGTCATACTGGTTAGGTGCATTGGCCATGCTAAATTCTCCCTCTGTGTACCCAAATAGGTGCCAGAGTGCAGCAACTAGAGGATTTTCACAGTAACTTCATTGCAGTGTTAATGTTAGCCTACTTGTGGCTAATAAATAAACTTTACATGTATGTTGATTTATACCCGGCAAAGCTATCCATCTTTGGAGACCCGAAGCTGTATCTCATTGTGAGTAGTGTGTTAGTGGTGGGCAGTGACTCTACCCTCTCCAAGGTACGATGAAAATTC
The DNA here is from genome assembly GCF_964213995.1 of Mustelus asterias. Lineage (NCBI taxonomy): Eukaryota > Metazoa > Chordata > Chondrichthyes > Carcharhiniformes > Triakidae > Mustelus > Mustelus asterias. The sequence continues at coordinate 43,519,148 of NC_135805.1, forward strand.
ATGCCTAATGCTATTAGTCAGCATATTCAGATCCTGGACTACTTTCTGGCCTTTCTACTGTATTCCACTTGGAATCAAGGGCTAGTGTGTGCCAGAAGGACCAGGGACTTACACTTCTATTTATTCCAGAAATATTTAATGGATTGGATCAGCTGTGAAGCTGCATTGGCTGTGCCAGTTGGAGAGAAGTTTGATGCTTCTTTTAATGATCCTGGAAAGGAATGCTCTGCTGTCAATCAGTGCGTTATTTTGCGTACTCCATGATCTCTGTGGAGCCCAATACCTTTTAAAAATGAAATTCAAACTTCCAGTTAACAGCTGAAAAGGATGACACAAGATTTCACTGTAACAGACTAAAAACACTATTGTTTGTAGGACACTTATACATTAAGTTACGGAACAGAATTTTTCCCTTCTACCTTTAAAACAACTGAAAAATACACTTTTACAGGTACATTACATGGAAGTAGACATTCAGCTCTCCCAAAACCAGTCCATCGTGATCCCCCATTCCTGAGGGCTCACTTCCACTCTTTTCCTTTTCCAACCTGGGAACTTTCTACCCCAGTACTGGAGATTCACGCACAAGCTAAGTGAATCTTCCAGCCTCAATTCAAATCCTCATGAATTTGGTCTGTACAATTCAAGTGCAATTCCTGTCTGATGAACCATAGAGACTTGCAGCCTCTAGCTGCTCCTTTACCCTTGAATCCTGGCAGATTAATCTTGTCATTGAGTTTTCAGGAGTATCTAAGAACCATCCTCTCTCAAAGCTCATATCCACTACAATGTGAATCCATCACATGGGCCTTGTATCCAGGTAAAAATACTAATTATGTATCCTTGAGACTCCTATTCTCTTTTACTCTTGCAAGTAAATGGACAGTTTAAAGACAACTGTTTACAATCGGACATTTTCGATACTTTTCTTGGATTTTGGTGACCCACAGTCTATCCATTGTTATCATACAGGCTAATGCCATTCTTTCCAAGGCCTGAATTTTTCACTCGGCGGACCGGGAACTGGATGTAAAGTCTGCTCCGGGAACTGGATGTAAAGTCTGCTCCCGCCCTGGCATCTGACAACAATCAAGCTGGCTAACAATTAATAGCTGGCCATCGCTGAGAGGGCAGGCGCTGACAGCGATGGGGGGGCGGCAGGGCAGAGGGGCAGCAGGGGGGGTGAGGGGGAGGGACAGGCTCCTCCATGAAGTCAGTGTGGACAAGGGGTCTAAAAGGACACCAGGCTGGGCAATGGGAAGAGTGAGGGAACAAATCTGGGAATTTGTGCAGGAAGCTCTTCAGAGACAGTCAATGTGTGTTATTCTGCAGCACAGGGCATGGCATCCAGAGGATAGAGCCAAGCGAGTGGCAATGGAAATGCCCGAACACAAACTGCCCTGGGTTGTCCGGTGACAGGACAGCTTGTGGGCCCTCCTGCAGGCAGTCAGTGATCGATGGGAGACATTGCTGCCAGGTGGTGGTGGGAGGAAGCCTCCACATTTAACCGAGGAGGCCTGGACAGAGGTGGGGGGTGATAGTCAGCAGCTGCGGGTTCGTGCTTAGGATCTGGGTGCCAAAGAGGGTGAATGACCTCCGCTCCACAGAGTACTTTGCATCTTGAATGAATCAATATGCGTGGCATACATTTGATGGGGTTGGAAGGTACTACACGATCAGCTCCAGGCACAAAGGAGATCCGTGCCCAGCAGGTCTTGTTAGGACTAGATAGGACGGTGGGCACTTCTATGAGGGAGCAGTGCTGCAATGTGTTGGATACATGGGGCAGCCATGTTGGGAAGGACATATACAATAGGGACTCTCATGAATGTGCCCTTGTCTCCACAGCGGAAGAGGAAGCAGGAATGGAAGACAGCTGTACAGAGTCTCAAATCTGGTGGAGGAGGACATTTTCCAGTTGGCATGTGAGCAGAGGCAGATATCTGGTTGAGGAGATGCGGGGAGAAGGGGGGTCGGGGTTTGAGAATGGCGAGAGTGAAGGAGTACAATTTTGATGGAACGATAGGCTCAGGGGAAAGGAATTAAAGTTATGGTCACTGTTCCTCTATATATATGTTTGAATTGCACAATGCCCCTGTGCAGAATGCAACAGCAGCTCCTTACCCTGCTTCTTTAATGTTTGTGTATACTCACTGCTGTCTACCATTCATCAGGTGGATCATCGTCCACGGCAATTGAGGATCTGGACGGTCCACCATTAACCTTAGAGGAGGAATGACCCTTAGGTGCTGCTGCATCACATCCTGGCTCCACACCTCGCACCATCTCAGATCCTGACACCTAGGTGGGATTGAACGTGTCGGTACAGATGATAGCACATACAGGGCGAAGCGCGTCACATTCACCTGAGCAGCTACTGGAGACTGAGCGTTCCCAGGACTCTGGCGGTTGGAGGAGTGCCGGAAACCAGGAAGATGTTGAGCCTCGGGCAGATGAGGAGCATCTGGAGTTGTCCATCAAGTGGCAAATGGAAACCTGGAGGAGCTTCCTGAGGGTGGTCTGGTCTGCACAATCGAGGAGTCCATGTGGGGAGGGGTGCATGAGTGCTGCGGTCACCCTCAGCTCTGAATACATGTCTTCTTCCATTGGTGACTGCCGTGGACAGCCAGCTCCAGCAGCTCACAGGGTTTCTGGGGTTGCGTTCAGCCCTGTAAGCACACACACTGGCAGTGGCCTCAGCAGGGCACTGAGAGATGGATGAGGCAGCGGTGACAGTAGCTGCTCTGCCAGTGCCAGTGAATGACTGATGAATATCCTACCAAGGTACAGGACTCTCCCACCCAGTCTGGGGCCTCACAGCCTCCAGCAATCGGGGGTGACCACCAAAGTCATCCAGGCCAATGGGACATCTGAGTCAGCAGCCTGCCTTCAATGCAGCTGCCAGTGAAGGGGGAGAACCAAGACACTCGTCAACGGTTTAAGGAATCACAGTAAACACAGAAGCGTGATCATGGGTGAAATCGTTAGCTGTCTGACTAGTGTTTTGTTGTTCCACATCACTTTATGAAATTGCTACTTCATGTCACATGTTCATCTTGTGCAGTGAGTGCCGTTAATATTAGAGGTCAGCAACTCAATACCAAAAAGTAATTGTGTGTGATTTTTCTATCCTGGAAGTAAAACACAGGCCAAAGAGGAGGGCTTCATGAAGTCTGAGCAATTATGTCACAGTAAGAAGTCTCACAACACCAGGTTAAAGTCCAACAGGTTTATTTGGTAGCAAATACCATTAGCTTTCGGAGCGCTGCTCCTTCGTCAGATGGAGTGGAAATCTGCTCTCAAACAGGGCACAGAGACACAAAATCAAGTTACAGAATACTGATTAGAATGCGAATCCCTACAGCCAGCCAGGTCTTAAAGATACAGACAATGTGAGTGGAGGGAGCATTAAGCACAGGTTAAAGAGATGTGTATTGTATCTTTAAGACCTGGCTGGCTGTAGGGATTTGCATTCTAATCAGTATTCTGTAACTTGATTTTGTGTCTCTGTGCCCTGTTTGAGAGCAGATTTCCACTCCATCTGACGAAGGAGCAGCGCTCCGAAAGCTTATGGTATTTGCTACCAAATAAACCTGTTGGACTTTAACCTGGTGTTGTGAGACTTCTTACTGTGTTCACCCCAGTCCAACGCTGGCATCTCCACATCAATTATGTCACTGCAGCTTTTCAAATATATTGAGTGGGATTTTCCGGCAGTGCTTGCTCCAAGACCGGAAAATCCTGCCCAAGGTCAACAGAACTTTGCATGGGCCATCCCCTGCCTGCTTTGATTCCTGTGTGATGCGCTATCAATTAGGCAAAAGACTACTTGTGTGTCAATACAACTGTAGGCTTTTATTCATTACAGAACTAGGAGCATATCCCAACAGATAACCGACCCGAACTGAACAAGGGGGAGGAAACAGCCGCCTTTATACTAGGTGACAAGGGGAGGAGCCGGCAGAGGATGTGTCCAGGCATGACAAACACACAACGGTGGTCCAGGCAGGACAAAGGCACAACTGAAGTCCACCATACTGTGGGATGGGGAAATTCTGCTGATTGAACCAGCACTTTGGACGGTTACTGGAAGCCCCTTTGAATGAAAGCTTCGTTGGACCTCCTGGCTTCCAAAAGCTGCTGCCCGTCTGTCTCCTCAACATGGGTCGGTGGCTGTGCTGCTTCACCTGTAGAGTCTGTGTGCAGTATCTGTACAGCATCTGAGGGTCCCTCCTCCTCAGAGGTTAATGGTGGACTGTCAGGACGATGATCTATCTGATGGATGAGAAACAGCAGTGAGTATACGTGAGTTTGCATCTCAAACATTTGCGGCTGTACATCCCCGTCCCCCTCCTCTATTTGACCTCTCTGAGAGACAGCCAGATTGTGCAGGACATGACACAACAACAATGAACAACACAAGATCCTGTACATATTGAAGAGATCCCCCAGACTGGTCCAGGCATTCAACCCTCATTTTGAGTGTGGGTTCAAGGATGTCTTATAGGTGTAAACAGCCACCTTTTCAGAGGGAGTCCTTTATTCGCCACCATCCAAGCGTGCATCAGGGGCTGAAATTCCTTGGAACCTGGGAGTGCCAGAGAATGTAAGAGTCATGCCAACTCCCAGAATACCTTGCACAAAGCTGGAGGATCTGCTGAAGATGATGGCACACTGGCTGGGTGTTGGGTGATTGGAAGCCTTTGCGATTCACAAAGATCCCCAGCTCTGCAGCAGCAGCTTTGATCACCACCTGGGTGCAATCAATGGTGCCCTGAATCATTGAGAAGCCAGCAATAGCCACATATCCTCTGGCACACTCTGTTCAGCTATCCTCATCTGTTCTGCAATGTATTCACCCTCCTGTAGGGTGTTATAATCCAGGTTAGAAACCCCAAGGTGTTTTATGAAGTCAGCCCAGACCATACGTTTTGCACTTTGAATTTTGGCACGGGTAAGCATGAGGTGTTTCACTCCAGGTATGATTCAAGTGACCCACTAGGGAGCTTTTCTCAAACAAAGTTTATTTAAGAATGCAGTCAACACATAAAAAGATTAGCAAGAAACTTTACCAATTACAAACAACAAAAGAAACCCCACGATATTGCATAAACTTTAATAGCTCAATGTACTGTTTCAACCAAACAAACCTTCTTACAAACATACACCCATCCCAGGTTTAGCACAGAAAATAAGAATGCTCACATGTTTTTCAGCTTTGCAGCACCTGCTGTGAATTAGTCCTTTGGATGGAGAATTTCAGCTTTGGCTTCTCCGTTTTGGAACTCCCAGCACCTTGAGGTAGCGATAGAGCCACTGCTGACCTCTAACCAGCAAACCAACAACAACAAAATTTTCGTGCCAGAAAAGTAAGAAAGACTGCTTCAAATTTCTCATTTCTAATACCAGGGAGAGGGACAAAAACACACTATCCAGCCTGGAGTCCAAATACCTACTAACTAGCCAGCAGCCAATAAATGAAAGTAAGAAATCTTAGGAGGAAAAAAACTGTCCCACCTGACCTGTCAGTCATTCTTCCCCCCAACAATTTAAAAGGGTCATAAAACTTGTAAACTCCAGGTGAGTGCATTAGGCCCAAATTAAAAATAAACAACAAGCCTATCATATGACGCTAACAACAATAAAAGGACATCGAATCAGACAGGTCGGCAATCAGCATAAAAGGCTCTCTTAAAAGAACCAAACAGAAACATGATTAAAATGCATTTCTTAAAGGCACAGTAGCGTCACACCTCCCCCCTTAAAAATGAACAATCAACATTCAAAGATGGCTTCATTTTCCAAAACGTTTCAGTTTCACACCACTCGTACTCCACAAAAAACATACATACATTTTACAAAATCAAAACATGCTAACATAGCAGTAATATAGTCCATTTCAGTCCTTGTCTTCCACAATCAAACACTCCTTTTTCTTCCTTTCGTTGACACATTGCTCCCTCTCCAAGATTCTCCATCCAGTCCTTAATCCTGTCTCAATTCCAAATCTGATCTCAATTTCACCATCCCGATGATAAATTAGCTCTGGTAATGTCCTCAGAGAACGAGGCAGGATCAGGAGGATAGCACATTACATGTGTATAGTCAGGGCCATTCAGAAAGGTCATTTTATTTTTTCCCTTTCTTGTTAATTGGCCTTAGCTACTCCTCTGTCAAACAATTTGACTCCTTTGCTTGCTCTAGATCTGCACCATCAATTTCTGCACACTCTTTGGCAAAGACGCACAGCAGATTGTCTTCCTTGGTGTCAGAATCCATGGCAACCATGGGGACGATTCTTCCAACAGTGCTGAATTGGTGGGAAAACTGTTCTAGATCACGACTGTTCTGTCAGTGCAGCTTCAGACTCGAACCTCTGCACTCTGTGCAATGCAGAGGTCACAATCGTGAATCCCATTAAAAACCTGGGGGGGGCGGGGCCTATTCCAGACAGTTCTGGAAATCTGTGCATGTGCAGTGGTCCCAATCTGTCAGTCTCCCCATTTGCTGGCCAGCCTGGGACCACCACAGTGCTGCCCCTCCAGCCCCCGCCACGACAATTCCCGGGCCAGCACTGAACCCCCCCCCTCCCATCTTGGAGCACCCCGATGTCCAGCTCACCCCCCCCAGCAGAGTCGATCCCCATCCCGCTCATCCGCTGACCCCCCCCCCTGCTGATCTCCCCTCCAGTATCAGACCCCCCCCCGCAGGGCAGGCCCCCCCCCCCCCCCCCCACCGGGCAGACCACCCCCCCAGCCTGCCCCGCTTGCTGGCCTCCCTTCAGCCCAGACCGATCCTATTGCAGAGTGGCAGTGGGACCCCCCAACCCCACCAATCGCCCCTAGGCCCCACCCACAATAGGCCCCTTCCCCTTGGCACTGTCCGATGCCCTCTGGGCATGGGCACTTTGTCCCTTGGACAGTGCCAGGGGGCACCGGCTGGCACTGCCAGGGTGCCCATGCCCAGGGGGCACCACCCCCCACCACCTGACCCCCTGGGGGACCCCAATTGCCCGCCCTTCATTCCTGCAGGTTCTCCCACTAGTTCCCCAAACGTGGTGAGCTACTCTAAACCCCGCCAGAATGAAGTACTCCTGGCGGGGTGGGAGATTTAATCGGGCCCGGCAAGTTCCTGATAATGACATGCAAAACATATTTTAAAAGATTCAAATCACTTACCTGTCTTCCCGCCGGTTTCCAGCACGATCTGGTCTCTGACTGTTCTCCGGCTCTGGGAGATGCGCATGTGTTCCTGGTGTATGCGCAAATCCCGGAAAAAAGCCAACGACACGCATCTCCCAGCCCGACCTACCAGGAAAGTTGCGGGTCATGATGGGAGAATCGCCCCCCATCGTTCCAAAGATCACTGTGGAAATTAAGCTGATGCAAAAACCATCATAGTTTACTTGAACACCAGCAGTGTATAGTGCCGTTTCAGTGGATACCCACGTCTGTGCACACTGTACAAAAAATCATTACGCCAGCAGTTCATTTTAGATGATGGTACAATTTGGTAAATAGTCTTATTTCACATTGTTGCACTTTCCTTTGATCTGCACAAGGATGATAATTCTGCTCCTCAATCTCCTTTTTTAGAGCACACATGACTGTTGATTCATCTACACTTCTCTTCACATAGATGAAGAGCTGTTTTTGACAGTCCTGCAATTTATGTTCAGGCAATTTGAACAACTCAGGAACAGGTTCCAAAACAGTCAACTTATCTTGTATCTGTCTCCACACCTGTTCACTTTCTTTGTCCACATCATTGTCCAGTAATTGGTTCTCCTTCTCCACTTCCACCAGTTTTGTGTGATTGAGTGAGACTTTTGGCTGCTGTAACTCAGACTGAGTAAACATCAACTTCTCCCTCTGAACCTGTGCCAACTTTAGAATGTTATGTCTGCAAGGATGTTGTTTAATTGGAACAGCATTTCCAACATCTATATCATGTATAACCATTCTAGTACTTCCCAACTAATTCCTACATATTTGTCCAAGTGATATTAATAACTCTTTGAAGTCATTTTGATTTTCCTCTGGAAAGTAACTCAATAATTTATCCCAATTTTTGATAGCATCCTCATTATCCAATTTAATTTGAGGAATGTCAAGTACAGAGTCACCTGAATTCAGTTCTTCATTCTGAGTTATAACCACTAACACATCCTCCATCTGTTTTCCTTCCCTATCAAAATATCTTTTAAGCATATTCACATGACACACTCTGTGGGTTTTCCTTCTATCTGGCATTCTTATCAAATAATTCACCTCATTCAATTTCCTTTCAATTTGATAAGGCCCACTAAACCTTGCTTTAAATGTTCACCTACCACTGGTGGTAATAATTTTATCTCCACTGGCAAAACTATGAATGTTTGATTTTTTATCTGCTTCCTGTTTCCATAGAAACCATAGAAACCATAGAAAATTACAGCTCAGAAACAGGCCTTTTGGCCCTTCTTGTCTGTGCCGAACCATTTTATGCCTAGTCCCACTGACCTGCACTTGGACCATATCCCTCCACACCCCTCTCATCCATGAACCCGTCCAAGTTTTTCTTAAATGTTAAAAGTGACCCCATAGTTTCATCACATGCTATGCCACTTTTAAGTGTTGTCTAGCCAATTCACCTGCTCTATTCAACCTTTCCCTAAGATTTGACACATAGTCCAATAATGTAGTCTCAGAACGCTGACTCACCAATTTCTCCTTAATCAATTAAAGCGATCTCTTCCCTCGTGACAAAAAATCAATTCAAATGGACTGAATTTGGTTGACTCATTAGGTGCATCCTTATTTGCAAAGAGTACAAATGGAATTTCTTTATCCCAATCTTCCGGATAATCTTGACAATAAGCCCTCAACATTGGGCCCGATTTTACCAAAATTTTGCGCCCATTTTCGGGCTCGAAATCGTGGTAAAGTTGGGCCTAAAATGCGGTCCAGACCCGACCCAGGGCCAATTGCGCCTTTACCAATGGCCGATCCAGCGGGCCGATTTAAATGCATTTGCATGCATTTAAATCGGCATAATGAAGCGTGCGCCCAACTTTACCAACAATTCCCCCTTCACCAGCGTTCGGCCCAATTCGCGTCCGCGCCTTTACCGACCTGATAAATAAAAGTCCAACTTGTACTTTTATTCGGCAGGGGAATCGCCGAGGCCCACCCTTCGCAGACACCTTCTCTAACCACCCCGGCAGCCCGCCCCCCTCGACCAGAGGATGAACGGCAGAGAGGCTCTCTCCACTCTCTGCTTTTTGTTTTGCGCCCGGGCGCGTTCTGTCAGATTCTTCGCTCCGACAGATACAAATGCGCTGGGCACCGCCCACTAGACCCGCGCCAAAAAAAGGCGTATGGGGGCGCTGGAGCGCGGCTGCTGGGTGTGGGTCTGATTTACGGCCGCACCCGGCACTTAGAGCCGATTTGGTAAAATCGGCCCCATTGTCTTTAAAGTTTGATGCCACCACTCTAATGCTCCATGCATTTCTGGATGGTACACAGTTGGTTTAATTTTTTTAAAATCCCAAGCAATCCATAATCTTCTTGAATAACTTGGATCTAAAATTTGATACTTGATCTGATTGTATTTCTGTGGGTAGTCCAAATCTAGTAAAAAAATGTAAGTAACTCCTCTACAATGCTTCTAGCTGTACTATTGTGCAGTATCATTGGAATGTCCTCTGGAAATCTAGTAGACACATCCATTATGGTAAATAGATATTGATTCCCACTTTTTGTTTTAGGGAGGGGTCCTTTATTTGATTTGATTTAATTTATTATTGTCACATGTATTTGTATACAGTGAAAAGTATTGTTTCTTGCGCGCTATACGGACAAAGCATACCGTTCATCGAGAAGGAAACTAGAGAGTGCAGAATGTAGTGTTATAGTCATAGCTGGGGTGTAGAGAAAGATCAAATTTAATGTGAGGTAGGTCCATTCAAAAGTCTGACAGCAGCAGGGAAGAAGCTGTTCTTGAGTCGGTTGGTACGTGACCTCAGACTTTTGTATCTTTCTCCCGACGGAAGAAGGTGGAAGAGAGTATGTGGGTATGTCCGGGACACATTGTGTCCTTAATTATGTTGGCTGCTTTGCCGAGGCAGCGGGAAGTGTAGGCAGAGTCAATGGATGGAAGGCTGATTTGGTGATGGATTGGTCTTCATTCGCGACCCTTCATAGTTTCTTGCGGTCTTGGGCAGAGCAGGAGCCAAACTAAGCTGTGATACAACCAGAAAGAAGGCTTTCTATGTTGCAGTGTAAAAGTTGGTGAGAGTCTTGGCTGACATGCCAAATTTCCTTAGTCTTCTGAGAAAGCAGAGGCGTTGGTGGGCTTTCTTAGCTATAGTGTCAGCATGGGGGGACCAGGACAGGTTGTTGGTGATCTGGACACCTAACAACTTGAAGCTTTTGATCATTCCTACTTTGTCCCCGTTGATGTAGAAAGAGATATGTTCTCCACTATGCTTCCTGAAGTCAATGACAATCTCCTTCATTTTGTTGACATTGAGGGAGAGATTATTGTCACCGCACCAGTTCACCAGATTCTCTGTCTCATTCCTGTACTCTGTCTCATCATTGTTTGAGATCCGACCCACTGCAGTGATGTCATCAGCAAACTTGAAAATCGAGTTGGAGGGGAATTTGACCACACAGTCATAGGTGTATAAGGAGTATAGTAGGGGGCTGAGAACACAGCTTTGTGGGGCACCGGTGTTGGAGATGTGTTGTTACCTATCCTTACTGATTATGGTGATCTGTGGGTTAGGAACTTCAGGATCCAGTCATAGAGGGAGGAGCCGAGGCTCAGGCCACGGAGTGTGGAGATGTGTTTCGTAGGAATAATGGTGTTGAAGGCTGAGCTGTAGTCAATAAATAGGAGTCTGACATAGGTGTCCTTGTTATCTAGGTGTTCCAGGATTGAGTGTAGGGCCAAGGAGCTGGCGTTTGCTGTGGACCTGTTGCGGCGGTAGGCAAGCTGTAGTGGATCATGGCAATCTGGGAGGCTGGAATTAATTTGTGCCATGACTAACCTTTCGAAATACTTCATAATGATGTATGTCAGAGCCACTGGACGATAGTCATTTTGGCACGCTGCTTGGCTTTTCTTTGGTACTTGAAGCAGATAGGGACCTCAGATTGTTATAAAGAGAGCCTGAAGATGTCTGCGAATACCCCCGCCGGTTGATCCATGCAGGATCTGAGTGCTCGTCCGGATACCCCATCTGGCCCAGTCGCTTTCCGTGGGTTGACCTTCGAGAAGGCTGCTCTGACATCTGCAATGGTGACCTCAGATACAGGTTAACCCGAGGTTTCCATGGTGGAGGGCATGCTCTCACTGACCTCTTGCTTAAAACGGGTGTAGAATGCATTGAGTTCATCAGGAAGGGATGCGTTGGAGCCGGCGATTTTACATGCCTTCATCTCGTAGCCTGTTAAGTCTTGCAAACCTTGCTATAGTCAGCGGGGGTCCGCGTGGCTAGCCTGGTACTCTAGCTTGGTCCAGTATTGTCTTTTGGCATCTTTGATGGATCTCCTTGGATCGTATCTGGCTTTCTTGTATAGATCAGGGTTGCCTGACTTGAACGCCTCAGACCTGGACTTCATCAAGCAGTGGATATCCCTGTTCATCCATGGTTTCCGGTTTGCTTCTTTGGCACACAGTCTTCTACCTATGCGATCAATTAAGATCCGTGTAAAAGTTTCCTCAAAAGCTGGAATGGGTATTAAGGATACTGGTTTTATCACCACTTGAGGTTTCCCTATGACTTGATATGTGTGACATGACCGGCAAAATTGAACCACATCTTTATACAGTCCAGGCCAATAAAAATGTTTTTGTATTTTAGCTTGAGTTTTCCTCAGGCAACATTATTGGTGACTTGGGGAGGTGATGGCCTGGTAGTATTATCGCTAGACTATCAATCCAGAAACTCAGTGAATGTTCTGGGGACCGCGTTCGAATCCCGCCGTGGCAGATGGTGGAACTTGAACTCAATTTAAAAAAACCTGGAATTAAGAATCTACCGATGACCATGAAACCAGTGTCAATTGTCTGAAAAACCAATCTGGTTCACTCATGTCCTTTAGGGAAGGAAATCTGCCATCCTTACCTGGTCTGGCCTATATGTCACTCCAGAGTAACAGCAATGCTGACTCTCAACTACCTCTGAAATGGTCCAGCAAACCATTCAGTTCAAGGGTAACTAGGGATGATGGCAATAAACGCTGGCCTGACAGCGACACCCATGTCCCACGAATGAATTTTAAAAAGTCAGCGAAAATCAGATAGGCCCAGTGCGTCACTTTCCCTAATTGGTCAGCAGTCACATGATTGCTGTTGGCCAGCCCTTGCCCATCTGCTCAAGAATCTCACCGACCACTGGGTTTGTTGGCATGAGTCCTGTCTCCTGGATTAAAATCAGCCCATAATCACAATGCTATTCTCATTTAACTGCTCTCTCTTTTTAAAGTCACGAGGCCTAACTGCTGTAAATGGACATATTCTGGAGATTAAGCCATGCTCTAAGGTCAATAAGATAACATTATTTTCTCTGTAGATTAGCAATAATACCCAACTCCTTCAAATATCTGGAAAAGTGTCAAAAACGATTGATTTCCTATCTTTCATTTTTAAACAGTTTTGACACTTTGTAGTGTGCACCAATATGAATATAAATGTACACAAATGAGTACGTCGATAATAGTGGCTTAAACTATGTCTTTTTCTTTTCACAGAAGTATCATGATTAAGATTGTAAATTCTAGTGTAGCCAAGCAACTCCTGGAGCATTTAGATGTTCTGATGTAAGGGAATTCCTGGGGGCTTCTCCTGCTCTGCTGCAATAACTTCACCAGATGTTTGGTGCCAACCCCTTTATGCAGGTAACTAGGGGTTTTACTTTCAGCACAGTTATTGTAAGGGACAGTGAAAGTCCTCTGGGAAATTAGCTGCCATTATTCCGACAAAGATTTTAAAAATCTGATCATCAAGAGGACACGCAACTTCTATCTTGTTCTTTATAAATAGCTGATGCTGGTGTTAAAATGAATGTTTGCACTATTTCATGTGTTAAGCACGGGAATGCAGAGGAGCACACGTTTACTACTTTGCTATTACACAGTTAAAAATGCTTTCAGCGATATGCATGTTAAACTCATTAATGTCAGCACGATTGATACCGAAACACCAACAAACTATTTTCTAAGCTGTTAATTCACATGTCCGGTACTTTCACCCAACCTCCACTGCCAAACTGCATTTTCACAGAGTCTATAAACTGCTGGGATGGGCACAGGTAGTGTCAAGGGCCTGATGGGGGCAGGGCCTCTAGGGGATGATCGGTGGGGTTGGCGGGGGGGCTCCCACTGCCACTCTGCACTGGGATTGCAATCAGAGGCCAGCGATTGGGGCTGGGCATCGCAGTGGGGGTGGGGGTAGGGGGGGGGGCGGCGTTGGTCTGCCGGGATGGGGGTTCGGGATTGCGGTGGGAGAATCGAGGCTGCCGATGGGGCGGGGGCTGGATGGGGGTGGCGGGGGGGGGGGGGGGTGGGAGGAGAGGGATTAGGAGATCGGGGCTGTAGAGGGGGCGAGGGTCGGCCTGCCAGGGGCAGGCGAGAACGTGCAAACACCACACAGATGAACGCCTAAGGCCGGAATTGAACCCAGGTCCCTGGTGCTGTGAGGCAGCAGTGCTAACCACTGTGCCACCGTGCCACCTTTATGGTCACTATTCTCTAAAGGACAAGATTATTAATTAACCTCTGCTCATTGTATGATACCAAATCTAGGATAGCATGTTCCCCAGTTGGTTTCTCAACATACTACTCTAAAAAACCACCTCATACATTCTCCAGGAATTCATCTGCCAAAGTATTTTTGCTAATTTGGTTTGCCCAATCTAAATGTAGATTAAAGTAGCCCATGATTACTCTGATACATGTATCTCTAATTCCCTGTTAAATGCCATCCCTTAACTTACAATTACTGTTTGGAGACCGATAGACAACTCCCACTAATGTTTTCTGCCCCTTGTTGCTTCTTAATAGTCTCCATTAAACTTTTCAAAATTATTTATGATCTGAAAGATCTATATAAAATCACCCTTCAGCTCCTCCTTTGCAGACAGAAAAGCCAAGTATCTAACGTACATGCACATGCATACACAAGTGACGACTTGATCTTATGAATAATGGAAGCATAAAATCTACAGCGGTATCATTATTAATACCATAAAGTGAACTATGCAGATCCAGTGTTCCCTGGAGCAGTAAGAAGTCAGTATATAGGAAACATACCGACCAGGCATTTCCTTACAGATTCCCCCACTCATCAATCAGACCTCTGACCTCAGTGATCTGCCTTGTGGCTCTTTGAACATTTCAATGTCTCCCTTCATATTTTCCAATGACTAAAACTTCACACAATCCTTACGGCAGGGAGACACATTTGAATGTTGACTTTGAGTGTTGGTGTGAAATGGGTGGTAGCCATTTGGAGGAATGTTTTACATTCCTCATTACCTTCAATTCTACTTGAAAATAAAAATGCAAATCGAGAAACAAATAAAATGAGGTGTCGATTCTTTATCACCTGCTTTTACACTATTGTATAAAGTCAAAAATCACCCCCACCCCCCCGGATGCAGTTTGACCAAGGCACTCTACAGTTTAATGAATTTCACTAATTTGTGGCCTACTCTCTGACTGTGAACTTCGACATTTTATTGATGTTGTCGACTTTTGCTCTGCATTAGATATTTTCTCTTCCATTCCATGGATTTTAAATTGATCACTCATTCTAGAACATGCCCCATTTTTTCATTCGTGGGCCATGGGCGTTACTGGCCGGCCAGCATTTATTGCACATCCCTAGTTACCCGAGGGACTTGTGGCACTTGTGTGAATTTGAATGTGGGGGATTCTAAGCAGAAACAGGATTTTCCTGGTTCCAGCTGAAATTCCTGGCTGGACGTTCATGCAGGCATCAGGGCCCCAATGCCGAGACAATATGCAGATTTTTAAAACAAAATTGTTCACTGGATATGAGCATCACTGGCTAGGCTAGCATTTATTGCCCATCCCTGAGGGCAGTTAAGAGTCAAGCACATTGCCATGGGTCTGGGGAGTCACATGTAGACCAGACCAGGTAAGGACAGCAGATTTCCTTCCCTGTAGGATATTAGTGATGATGTGGTGATGCCGGCTTTGGACTGGGGTAAACACAGTAAGAAGTCTCACAACAGCAGGTTAAAGTCCAACAGGTTTATTTGGTAGCAAAAGCCACAAGCTTTCGGAGCGCTCGCTGCTCCTTCGTCAGGTAAGTGGGAATTCTGTTCACAAACAGGGCATATAAAAACACAAACTCAATTTACAAAATAATGGTTGGAATGCGAGTCTTTACAGGTAATCAAGTCTCAAAGGTACAGACAATGTGAGTGGAGAGAGCGTTAAGCACAGGTTAAAGAGATGTGCATTGTCTCCAGACAGGACAGTTAGTGAGATTTTGCAAGCCCAGGCAAGTTGTGGGGGTTACAGATAGTGTGACATGAACCCAAGATCCTGGTTGAGGCCGTCCTCATGTGTGCGGAACTTGGCTATCAGTCTCTGCTCAGCGACTCTGTGTTGTTGTGTGTCGTGAAGGCCACCTTGGAGAACGCTTGCCTGAAGATCAGAGGCCGAATGCCCGTGACCGCTGAAGTGTTCCCCAACAGGAAGAGAACACTCTTGCCTGGTGATTGTCGAGCGGTGTTCATTCATCCATTGTCGTAGCGTCTGCATGGTCTCCCCAATGTACCATGCCTTGGGATATTCTTTCCTGCATTGTATCAGTAGACAACGTTGGCTGTGTTGCAAGAGTATGTACCGTGTACCTGGTGGATGTTGTTCTCACATGAGATGATGGCATCCGTGTCGATGATCCGGTACGTCTTGCAGAGGTTGCTGTGGCAGGGTTGTGTGGTGTCGTGGTCACTGTTCTCCTGAAGGCTGAGTAGTTTGCTGCGGACAATGGTCTGTTTGAGGTTGTGCGGTTGTTTGAAGGTAAGAAGTGGGGGTGTGGGGATGGCCTTGGCGAGATGTTCGTCTTCATCAATGACATGTTGAAGGCTCCGGAGAAGATGTCATAGTTTCTCCGCTCCGGGGAAGTGCTGGACGACGAAGGGTACTCTGTCCATCATGTCCCGTGTTTGTCTTGTGAGGAGGTCGGTGCGGTTTTTCGCTGTGGCACGTCAGAACTGTCGATCGATGAGTCTAGCGCCATATCCTGTTCTTATGAGGGCATCTTTCAGCGTCTGGAGGTGTCTGTTGTGATCCTCCTCATCTGAGTAGATCCTGTGTATACGGAGGGATTGTCCATAGGGGATGTCTTCTTTAACGTATTGAGTGTGGAAGCTGGAGAAGTGGAGCATTGTGACGTTATCTGTGGGCTTGCAGTATAGTGAAGTGATCAACCGGGATCTTGGGTCCATGTCACACTATCTGTAACCCCCACGACTTGCCTGGGCTTGCAAAATCTCACTAACTGTCTTGTCTGGAGACAATACACATCTCTTTAACCTGTGCTTAACGCCCTCTCCACTCACATTGTCTGTACCATTGAGACTTGATTACCTGTAAAGACTCGCATTCCAACCATTATTTTGTAAATTGAGTTTGTGTCTTTATATGCCCTGTTTGTGAACAGAACTCCCACTCACCTGACGAAGGAGCAGCGAGCGCTCCGAAACCTAGTGACTTTTGCTACCAAATAAACCTGTTGGACTTTAACCTGCTGTTGTGAGACTTCTTACTGGATATTAGTGAACCAGATGGGTTTTTCCGACAATTGACAATGGTTTCATGGTCATCAGTAGATTCTTAATTCCAGATTTTTTCATTGAATGCAAATTCCACCAAATGCTGTGGCAGGATTCGAACGTGTGTCACCAGAACATTAATTGAGTTTCTGGATTAATAGTCTAGCAATAATACTACTAGGCCATCACCTTCCCATTTCTACCAACTATGTGGCTTTGATAACAGGTAGTTGGCCTGTTCAGTCGGTTTGTCACCTGGACTGTGAGGGTGAAAAGGTACCTCCATTAAATATTCGGATCATTATTGCTCCTAAGTCGCTCTTAGCTTCATTGATCCTTAGCTATTCCACCTCATTCATTTTGGGCATCTTATTTTTTTCCTTCCTTTTTAATACTTCCCAATTGCCTGCATTAAATTTTATCCACCATTGTTTGACCCACTCGCTTATCTTGTGGTTTCTGTGTTGGCTCCTTCAATTCCTGTTCCCCCTTCTAGCTTGGCACTAATTTAACTAATTTGAGTTTCAGAATCTAATTATTCATATAGATTAGAAACAGTAGTGGCTGTGGCACTGAATATGCCCCCAGCTCTTCAGACATGACCCCTTTGGACAGTATTTGTTTGCGACATTTCAGCCAGTGTGTTAAGCCCGCCGAGTCATTCGGAAGCTTTAGTGTGAAAGTTCAGCAAATGCCTTAGGGAAGTCTAAGAACATAATAGTTGCCTTGAGTTGGCACTTCTTCAGTGAAATCAAATAATCTGGTCGGGCTAGATGATGTTCATCAATTGTGTTGTCTTGTGACAATGAGTGTCAATGCACAAATAAGCCTCAAGTTTCTTCCTGATAATTAATTCTTTAAATTTGCATTGAATTGAAGGAATTCCAATAGTTCTATATTTGACTGTGCCTATTTAACATCCATTTTGAATTTGAGCACCAAGGCCTCTTTTAATCTGCCTTTTTCACCTTGATCTCCACTAGCTCCCGATTAGCAGTGCCTTGCAAATACCTCTGCACAGGCCTCTACTGTCCCATTTGGTCAATGCCATCTAACCGTGGATTTATTTATTTTAAGCCCTTTTCAATTTCCACCCAGAACTTCTACCTCATTACGAATCATTTTACCCACATTTCTGTCCTGTGTGTGTTTCCCTCACGTTGTTCTGTTCCTATTTAAACAATATCAGTTCTTCCACTCATTCAGTTTTGACAAAGGGCCCACCACTCAGAACAGTAACTTGTTTTTCCCATTCCATAGATGCTGAATGACCAGCTGTTTGCTTCCAGCATTTTCTGTTGTTGTTTCAAATTTCCTCTGATAATAATCTCTTTGCATGAAAAAGACTCAATTCCAGCCTATCCATCATAGACACCAGAAAGAGGAAATATCTTCCCCTGACCTCCCCAACAACCACCGCTATCAGATCAACATTTACTGCCCTCATCAATTTAAGTTATCACAGGGGCATATTTAATTGATATTCATAGTAAGCATGCCGAGAACAAGGACATGGGTTAGTCAGGAGAACAAAACGATTTATCTTCAGCCAAAGCAGCCAAGTCTGTCTTGCTTGAATCAACTGTATGATAATGGCCCCTTGGAGAATGAAACCATTTATTGGAATTTCGAATGGTTCTACTCTGTTAAAACTTGTTATCTGTGATACCGAATGCAGAACTGCCGATCCAGTTGCCAAGTTTTCTGAAACATGGCAGAAAACTTACATTTGTCTAGATTGGCACCGACCAAGAAAATATTACAATAAACAACTGAATTAAGTCTGGCTTGTGGGTAATCAAAGACCATACAGAGGACCTAATGAGGGAACTTTGATTCATGCCATGGTTGCAATTTTCCTCGGGCTATGCCTTAACAGGTCAGGTTAATAATTGATTTGTTTTAAGATGTCAGTGCTCCAAAAGAAATGAAATCTAATACGGTGCATTGTTTTGCTCCATTACAGATAAAGACCTTTAACATGATGAAAATGCATTTCAGATGCCTTGATTATAGCGATGACATGAAGTTGTACAGCCTGCAGTAAGCAAGTCTTCATTTTAGTAGCAAAACTAAACTGTAGTCCCATTTTCCTCTGCTATCTTCTTTGAAACAGATTTTAAAACAGAGAAGCATAATGAATTTACAGAGGACATAAAGATGGGGCAGATTTAGAGACATTAAGATTATGAAGCTTCTGGCCAAATTAGAAATTTTTGATTTGATTTGATTTGATTTATTATTGTCACATGTATTAACATACAGTGAAAAGTATTGTTTCTTTGCACGCTATACAGATAAAACATACCGTTCATAGAGAAGGAAATGAGAGAATGTAGTGTTACAATCATAGCTAGGGTGCAGAGAAAGATCAACTTAATGCAAGGTAAGTCCATTCAAAAGCCTGACAGCAGCAAGGAAGAAACTGTTCTTGAGTCGGTTGGTACGTGACCTCAGACTTTTGTATCTTTTTCCCGAAGGAAGAAGGTGGAAGAAAGAATGTCCGGGGTGTGTGGGGTCCTTAATTGTGCTGGCTACTTTGCCGAGGCAGCGGGAAGTGTAGACAGAGTCAATGGATGGGAGGCTGGTTTGCGCGATGGACTGGGCTACATTCATGACCTTTTGTAGTTTCTTGCAGTCTTGGGCAAAGCAGGAGCCATACCAAGCTGTGATACAATCAGAAAGAATGCTTTCTAGAGTGCATCTATAAACGTTGGTGAGAGTCATAGCTGACATGCCAAATTTCCTTAGTCTTCTGAGAAAGTAGAGGGATTGGTGGGCTTTCATAACTATAGTATCGACATGAGGGGACCAGGACAGATTGTTGGTGATCTGGACACCTAAAAACTTGAAACTCTCAACCCTTTCTACTTTATCCCCATTGATGTAGACAGGGGCATGTTCTCCTTTATGCTTCCTGAAGTTGATGACAATTTCCTTCATTTTATTGACATTGAGTGAGAGATTATTGTTGCCGTATCAGTTCACCAGATTCTCTATCTCATTCCTGTACTCTGTCTCGTCACTGTTTGAGATCCGACCCACTATGGTGGTTTCATCAGCAAACTTGAAAATCAAATTGGAGGGGAATTTGGCCACACAGTCATAAGTGTATAAGGAGTATAGTAGGGGGCTGAGGACACAGCCTTGTGGGGCACTGGTGTTGAGGATGATCGTGGAGGAGGTGTTGTTGCCTATCCTTACTGATTGTGGTCTGTGAGTTAGGAAGTTCACTCTCCAGTCGCAGAAGGAGGTGCCGAGGTCCAGGCCATGGAGTTTGGAGATGAGCTTCGTGGGAATAATAGTGCTGAAAGCTGAGCTGTAGTCAATAAATAGGAGCCTGACATAGGTGTCCTTGTTATCTAGGTATATCACAGCCAATCTGATTAGAAGGTAATTTATTTGCCACAATCTCGCAGGTTCAACATTTCTTAACTAATATAATACCACACTCGCTCCCAGTGTTGAGATTCTGAGGCCTATTATATGAAAATATATTAAAATCTCAGGATTGCTGCCTGTGCCATGGGAAGGTGAGGGCAGGAATGGAGTGAGGTGGAGGATGAATGTGTGGCTGAGGGACTGGTGCAGGGGGCAGGGATTCAGGTTCCTGGACCATTGGGACCTCTTTAGGGGCAGGTGTGACTTGTACACAAAAAACGGGTGGCACTTGAATCCCAGGGGGAGCAATATCCTGGCGGGAAGGTTGGCTAAGGCTACTGGGGAGAGTTTAAACTTAGATAGGTTGGGGGGAGGGGATCGAGACGAGGTGACTGGGAGCGAGGAAGTTAGCTCGCAAACAGAGAAGGGTTATAGACAGTGCAAGAGGGAGGATGGACGGGGGATAGAGGAGGGGAGAGCTCAGACCAAAGGATTGAGATGTGTTTACTTTAATGCCAGGAGTATAGTGAATAAAGGGGATGAGCTCAGAGCATGGATCGATGCCTGGAAGTGTGATGTGGTGGCCATTACGGAGACTTGGATGTCTCAGGGACAGGACTGGATACTCCAGGTGCTGGGATTCAGATGTTTCAGGAAGGACAGGGAGGGAGGCAAGAGAGGGGGTGGGGTGGCACTGCTGATCAGGGATATTGTCACAGCTGTAGAGAAGGTGTATGCTGTGGAGGGATTGTCCACAGAGTCTCTGTGGGTGGAAGTTCGGAGTGGGAAGGGGTCGATCACTTTGCTGGGAGTTTTCGATAGGCCGCCCAATAGTAACAGGGAGGTGGAGGAGCAGATAGGGAAACAGATCCTGGAGAGTTGCAATAATAGCAGAGTTGTTGTGATGGGAGACTTTAATTTCCCAAACATAGATTGGAATATCCCTAGGGTAAGGGGATTGGATGGGGAGGAGGTCGTTAGGTGTGTTCAGGAGGGTTTCCTGACACAGCATGTGGACAAGCCTACAAGAGGAGAGGCTGTACTTGATCTGATACTGACCAATGAACCTGGACAGGTGTCAGATCTCTCAGTGGGAGAGCATCTTGGGGATAGCGATCATAAATCTATCTCCTTTATGCTTGCATTGGAAAAAGAGAGGATCAGGCAAGCTAGGAAAGCGTTTATATGGAGTAAGGGAAAATATGAAGACATAAGGCAGCAAATTAGAGGAGTAAATTGGAAGGAGGTATTCTCGGGGAAATGTACTGAAGAGAGGTGTCAGTTTTTCAAGGAATGTCTGTCTAGAGTTCTACAGGACAACGTTCCGAGCAGAGAGGGAGGTGTTGGTAGGTTAAAGGAACCGTGGTGCACGAAAGCTGTGCGGGACCTAGTCGAGAAGAAAAGGAAAGCGTACAAAAGGTTCAGAGAGCTTGGCGAAGATAGGGATCTAGATGAGTATATGGCTTGTAGGAAGGGACTAAAGAAGGAAATTAGGAGAGCCAGAAGGGGTCACGAGAAGGCCTTGGCAGGTAGGATTAAGGAAAACCCTAAGGCGTTCTATAAATATGTGAAGAGTAAAAGGATGAGACATGAAGGAATAGGGCCTATAAAAGGTGAAGGTGGGAAAATCAGTACGGAACCGGTAGAAATGGCCGAGGTGCTTAATGAGTATTTTGCCTCGGTTTTCACAGAGGAGGAGGACATGGGTGGATGTACTGCGTGCTTGCGGTGGACTGAAAAGATTGAGTATGTGGACTTTAACAAAGAGGTTGTGCTGGAATCTTTGAATGGCATCAAGATAGATAAGTCGCAGGGTCCGGATGGGATGTACCCCAGGTTTCTGTGGGAGGCGAGGGAAGAGATTGCAGAGCCTCTGGCAATGATCTTTGCGTCGTCGATGGAGATTGGAGAGGTGCCGGAGGATTGGAGGATTGCGGATGTGGTTCCTATTTTCAAGACGGGGAATAGGGATTGCCCAGGAAATTACCGACCAGTGAGTCTAACCTCAGTGGTTGGTAAGCTGATGGAGAAGATCCTGAGGAACAAGATTTATGAGCATTTAGAGAGGTTTAGTATGCTCAAGAATACTCAGCATGGCTTTGTCAAAGGCAGATCATGCCTTACGAGCCTGGTGGAGTTCTTCGAAAATGTGACAAAACACATTGACGAAGGGAAAGCGGTAGATGTGGTTTATATGGATTTTAGCAAGGCGTTCGATAAGGTCTCCCATGCAAGGCTTCTAGAAAAAGTGAGAGGGCATGGGATCCAAGGGGCTGCTGCCCTGTGGATCCAGAACTGGCTTGCCCAAAGGAGGCAGAGAGTGTGTATAGATGGGTCTTTTTCTAAATGGAGGTCGATCACCAGTGGTGCGCCCCAGGGATCTGTTCTGGGACCCTTGCTGTTTGTCATTTTCATAAATGACCTGGATGAGGGATGGGTTGGTAAGTTTGCCGACGACACAAAGGTTGGTAGGGTTGTGGATAGTCTGGAGGGATGTCAGAAGTTACAGAGGGACATAGGTAGGATGTAAGACTGGGCGGAGAAGTGGCAGATGGACTTCAACCCAGATAAATGTGTAGTGGTCCATTTTGGCAGGTCAAATGGGATGAAGGAGTACAATATAAAGGGAAAGACTCTTAGTACTGTAGAGGATCAGAAGGACCTTGGGGTCCGGGTCCATAGGACTCTAAAATCGGCCCCACAGGTGGAGGAGGTGGTTAAGAAGGCGTATGGTGTGCTGGCCTTTATCAATCGAGGGATTGAGTTTCAGAGTCCGGGGATAATGATGCAGCTATATAAGACCCTCGTCAGACCCCACTTGGCGTACTATGCTCAGTTCTGGTCGCCTCATTACAGGAAGGATGTGGAAAAGATTGAAAGGGTGCAGAGGAGATTTACAAGGATGTTGCCTGGATTGAGTGGCATGCCTTATGAGGATAGGCTGAGGGAGCTCGGTCTTTTCTCCTTGGAGAGACGTAGGATGAGAGGAGACCTAATAGAGGTATATAAGATGTTGAGAGGCATAGATCGGGTGGACTCTCAGAGGCTTTTTCCCAGGGTGGAAATGGCTGCTACGAGAGGACACAGGTTTAAGGTGCTGGGGGGTAGGTACAGGGGAAATGTTAGGGGGAAGTTTTTCACACAGAGGGTGGTGGGCGAGTGGAATCAGCTGCCGTCAGTGATGGTGGAGGCAAACTCAATAGGGTCTTTTAAGAGACTCCTGGATGAGTACATGGGACTTAATAGGATGGAGGGTTATAAGTAGGCCTAAAAGGTAGGGATATGTTCGGCACAACTTGTGGGGCCGAAGGGCCTGTTTTGCGCTGTAGTTTTTCTATGTTTCTATGTTTCCAATGCTCACTCCTATCTTCTCAAGGGCAACCAAAGATTGGCAACAAATGCTGACTCGCCAGCAGTGGTCATATCCCAAGAATGTTGACTCTTTCTTCTTGCTGAGAACAAGGTGGAAGGCAGTAAAAAAAGAACACTAACATACTCTGTTCCTGCCCTGCGCTGGCCAGTTGCAATTTTAAATTGGAGGAGGGGCGGACACCCACCTGAAGCCAATGTATGCGACTAGAAATCATAGAAATCATAGAAACCCTACAGTGCAGAAGGAGGCCATTCGGCCCATCGAGTCTGCACCGACCACAATCCCACCCAGGCCCTACCCCCACATATTTACCCGCTAATCCCTCTAACCTACACATCCCAGGACTCTAAGGGACAATTTTTAACCTGGCCAATCAACCTAACCCGCACATCTTTGGACTGTGGGAGGAAACCGGAGCACCCGGAGGAAACCCACGCAGACACGAGGAGAATGTGCAAACTCCACACAGACAGTGACCCGAGCCGGGAATCGAACCCGGGACCCTGGAGCTGTGAAGCAGCAGTGCTAACCGCTGTGCTACCGTGCCGCCCAAATGGGCAGTACGGTAGCACAGTGGTTAGCACTGCTGCTTCACAGCTCCAGGGTCCTGGGTTCGATTCCCGGCTCGGGTCACTGTCTGTGTGGAGTTTGCACATTCTCCTCGTGTCTGCGTGGGTTTCCTCCGGTGCTCCGGTTTCCTCCCACAGTCCAAAGATGTGCGGGTTAGGTTGATTGGCCAGGTTAAAAATTGCCCCTTAGA
This sequence comes from Mustelus asterias, assembly GCF_964213995.1. Lineage (NCBI taxonomy): Eukaryota > Metazoa > Chordata > Chondrichthyes > Carcharhiniformes > Triakidae > Mustelus > Mustelus asterias. Next base: position 43,543,460 of record NC_135805.1, read on the forward strand.
GTCCTAAGATGCGTAGGTTAGAGGGATTAGCGGGTAGATATGTGGGGGTAGGGCCTGGGTGGGATTGTGGTCGGTGCAGACTCGATGGGCCGATGGCCTCCTTCTGCACTGTAGGGTTTCTATGATTTCTATGAAATATTACCGTGACTAATATGAGATGTGACATGGGGTATGCTTGGGAAGAACAAGATACTTTGGATCATGGACAGATGGCGGCACGGTGGCACAGTGGCTGGCACTGCTGCCTCATAGTGCCAGGAACCCAGGTTTGATTACCAGCTTGGGTCACTATTTGTGTGGAGTTTGCACGTTCTCCCCGTGTCTGCGTGGGTTTCCTCCGGGTGCTCCGGTTTCCTCCCACAGTCTGAAAGACGTGCTGGTTTGGCACATTGACCCGAACAGACGCCAGAGTGTGGCGACTAGGGGAATTTCACAGTAACTTCATTGCAGTGTTAATGTAAGCCTTACTTGTGACTAATAAATAAACGTATAAACTTTAAACTTTAAAAAATGTCTGTGTTTGTTGCTTGCTATGATTGCTTAATAACCCGATTATTGTACCATGTTACTGCTCGAAGGCAAAATAAATGCACTTGAACTCTCTCTCACCGAGCAATTTCTATGCTTCAATGGGGATGTAGTCCTTCCCTGAATGTCCAGGCAGGGCTCCAATGCTATCAATGGGGTTTGCAGTGGTAGTTCCTGCAGCCCCCACAAGGCAATATCATGTATCCTCTCATCCTGGCATCCAGCCGTATCTCCCACCCCCATAACCCATTACTCCAAGTCCCCTTCCAAGGTCCCCTAATCCATTTACTTTGAGCTGACAGCTGTTTCCATAGATCCTTGGAGTTGGCTTCCAAGCAACTCAATTTTAATAATTAGGTTCAAAGCCGGAAAGTGCTGTAAAATCTCAACAGGTCTGACAGCATCTGTGAAGAGAGAATACAGCCAATATTTTCAAGTCTGGATGACTCTTTGTCAGAGCTAAAGAGAACTGGAAATAAGATGAGATTTGTTCTGTTTTGGAGGGGTTAGGAGGGTGGCGGTGTGGTCGGGGTTGGGTGGGGGGGGGGGGGGGGGGGTGGTGCGGTGAGGGCATGGGGTGGGATGGAACAGTAGGGATTGAATAGAGCCAGTCCTCCCAGCTACTGTGCCTGGATGGACTGCCCAGTTCTTGCTCAGGAATAAAACTCAACTATTATATATTAATATGTGGGTTAGGTTGATTGGCCTAATGTGGTGCACCTTAGACTGGGGAATCTATGTTAAAGTTCAAGTCTCAGGTGATATTCCTAGAATCACAGAATCCTTCAGTGCAGGAGGAGGCCATTCAACACAGCGACTGCACCAACAACGATCCCACCCAAGTCCTGTCCCCGTAACCCCATGCATTTCATAGAATCCCCACAGTACGAAAGGAGGCCATTTGGCCCATTAAGCCTGCACTGACAACAAATCCACCCTATCCCTGTAACCCCACATATTTACCCTGCTATTCCTCCTGAAACTCGGGGCAATTTAGCATGGCTAATCAACCTAGCCCGCACATCTTTGGACTGTGGGAGGAAACCAGACCACCCAGAGGAAACCCAGGCAGACACAGGGAGAATGTGCAAACTTCACACAGTGACCCAAGCCGGGAATCGAACCCAGGTCCCTGGCACTGTGAGGCTAACCACTGTGCCACCGTGCCACCCCCGGCATTTAGCATTTACCCTGCTAATACCCCTGACACTAAGGGACAATTTAGCACGGCCAATCAACCTAACCCGCACATCTTTGGACTTCACATTAGGACTTTTTCCAGAGGATAAGTCATCAGCATTGGCCAGATCATCAGGCATGGTACTCAACTGAAACAAAGTTCCCAGCCAGTGGACCGGGAGGCAAAGTTCAGCAGGGAGTTGATAAACTTCCAGTTTAGGTTGCACTTCAGTTACCTTTCCAGCTTGCTCATGAAGTGAGTTTGACAGAAGCTGTGAACACATTGGTTGCTGCCTGGTCATTCTCTCAGCTGGAGCTCAAGGCACTGAACTGGGTAGGATATGGAATGAAAAGGAGGATTAAAAATATATTTGAAGAATGTTCCAAAACCACTATGTAATTTACTTAAAAAATAAACAGAGTGGACAGGGCATTGAACTGTGACGGTTAACAAAAAGCAAAAATATTTTTTTAAAACAGCGAGACCTTCTACTGTGTTCACCCTCCAGATGTTGTTTGCTGTGGAACCAAACCAGAAAGTTCACCATTGCTGGGAATGGGAGGGAATCAAAGGGTAAAAGCCATTCACTTCACATGAAAACTACAATGAAGCAGATTTCTTGAAATGCTATTTGTTAGAAAAATAAAGAGAAAACTGATTATATGATTCAGGATTTCAGTTTGTCAGATTGGTATTTATTGATGGGCGGCACGGTGGCACTGTTGTTAGCACCGTTGCCTCACAGCGCCAGGGACCCGGGGTCAATTCCAGCCTCAGGTGACTGTGTGGAATTTGCACATTCTCTCTGTGTCTGCGTGGGTTTCCTCCGGGTGCTCCAGTTTCCTCTCACAGTCCAAAGATGTGCAGGTTAGGTGGATTGGTCATGCTAAATTGCCCCTTAGTATCAGCGGGATTAGCAGGGTGAATACCTGGGGTGCGGGGGCAGAGCCTGGGTGGAATTGTTGTCGGTGAAAGCTTGATGGGCTGAATGGCCTCCCTCTGTACTGTAGGGATTCTACGATTCTATGGTGTGATGCTTTGGTTAATTTTCAAGCAGTGGTTCTGTATGATTTTTTTAGATGACTGATTTGCAGATTGCAAATCCTTCTTCTGGTATTTATTGCTCTGAATGTGAAGATTTCTACTTGGTTTCTTTGGACTGGTTTTTCTCATTTCCTCCTCCAAGTTAGATGAGGTATCTTGGTCATGGAGGTTGAGTGGAAAGCTTGCAGAGAGGATTGAAGGAATCCCAGCCCGCGTTCTCTGCACATCTCATGGTCTTTCTCAGCTGAATAATGACAGGAAATGCTGGATGTATTGTAGCAGGACAGTCAGCAACTGAAGAGAGATTTGATTTGATTAGATTTGATTTATTATTGTCATATGTATAAGGATACAGTGAAAAGTATTGTTTCTTGCGTGCTATACAGACAAAATACACAGTTCATTGAGTACATATGGGAGAAGGATAGGAGAAAGTGCAGAATATAGTGTTACTGTCATAGCTAGGGTGTAGAGAAGGATCAGCTTAATATAAGTTAGGTCCATTCAAAAGTCTGATGGCAGCAGGGAAGAAGCTGTTCTCGAGTTGGGAGTGGGTTGGTACGTGACCTCAGACTTTTGTATCTTTTTCCCGACGGAAGAAAGTGGAAGAGAGAATGCCCGGGGTGCGTGGAGTCCTTGATTATGCTGGCTGCCTTTCCGAGGCAGCAATGATGGAGTCAATTGATGGGAGGTTAGTTTGCGTGATGGACTGGGCTTCGTTCACAATCCTTTATAGTTTCTTGCAGTCTTGGTCGGAGCAGGAACCATACCAAGGTGTTCTTGTTTCAGATCACATCTCCATTGAATTATTTTTCAGTATGAATGAGTTTTTAATCTTTTTATCCCCAGTATTATTGAATCCTGCTCATTATGAACATTTGAAAATGATAGCAAGGGAAAATCAGCATGTGCATTGATGCGCTATCAATAAGGCGAAAGACTACCGGTGTGCCAATACAAGTGTAGGCTTTTATTCACAACAGAGTCAGGAGCAGATCCCAACAAGTAACCGACCTGGACTGAACAAGGGGGAGGAGACAGCCACCTTTATACTAGGTGCCGAGGGGAGGAACCAAACTGGAAGGGGGTGTGTCCAGGTATGAGAAACACACACAACGGTGGTCCATATAGGACAAAGGCACAACTGAGGTCCACCACATGCATTAAGCCTGTCTCACATTCATGGAGGCTGGCGCTTCATAAGAAAACCTTTCCCATTATCCCCTCCCGCAGCCATGGATTCTCCTGGGAAAGATAACTAATTAGAGAAAAAAGCCAGGGGGAAAATACATGGTGGACTTTCAACTCCCTCAAACTATCAAAACCAGTCCATGGAATCACAAGGCACCAAGAATTATCTTAAGGATCTTACCAGATGGTGTAATCATTAAGCTCAGTCATTAACAACACCAGTTTCAGCTTGGAGAGGCATGCAAAAAATCAGCATCCACCGTACCAGGAAGATTTCTTCCACAGGCTCAATATTCTCTGGAAAGGAAGGAAAGGCCACCCCACAAACATCGGGCCCGATTTTACCATTTGGAGTCGAAGTGCCGAATCTGGGCGTAATACAGATCCGCCCCCATACGCTTTTTGCCGGCTCCAGTCCAATCCATGCAGTGGGCGGGGCTTAGCGCTGCCGGAACGATCGGAGCTCTGAACTGCGCATGCGCAGTTCGAAAAAAATCTGAAAAAGCGCGCCCGTGTCAGATTGCAGATCTGAGGAGTAGAAATGATGCCTTGACTTAAAATCATACCTGCCAGTAAATTTCTCACTCAGAATGACAATTATTTGTTAGATTAAAAATACAACCCTTCCTGTGCAAGCCACTCAGAAACAATAAACACAGCTGCGTGTATTTAACTACATTTGCAATTTGCATCATTCTTGCGGATCAGAAGTAACTTTTAATATTTCCATGATGCCACAAATCTGTGTTGTTAAACACAGATAATGAGTGGGTGCCGAAAGATTTCCATGGACTAGTCTGTCAGTCAGTGCTCCCACTGATCCATCCTCTACCAATATCTCTGTCCAGCTGCCTGGAAATCGTCGAGTCTCATCTGGAACAACTGAATTTGGTCAATAAATTATCTTTTTTGCCTTTGATGCTGAAATAAAAATCTCACCATTCACCGGACTCTGAACTGTCTTGCTGCACTTTACACTGGAGGCTGTCAGCTCTCTTCCAACTGGTCCGATGTTGGCCACTTCAGTCATTACTGCAGTTTATCGAAAAGAATGCTGACTTTTCACGCTGTGATATATGTGCGTTCAGTCTTTTGTGTTGTGCCCCCTATTCCAGACATCAGATAAACATCCCTTCTGAAGTTTTTGTGGAGAAGCAAGGTCACATGACCCAGGACACCTACCTTTTGGCCAGTTCAATAACACAGACCCTCTTGGGAGGCAGGCCCCTCTCGGCAGACCCCCCCAACCAGAGATCCATCTGAGCCCCCTCCTCCCCCCCCCAACCAGAGATCCATCTGAGCCCCCTCCTCCCCCCCGCAACCAGAGATCCATCTGAGCCTGCCCCCCTCCTCCGGTGGACGCCAGCGGAACGGTGTGAAGCCCGGTCACTTTAGCTGTGGCTCCAAGTCTGTGGCCAGGAAGGTGCTGCAGTCTCTCAAAGGACTGAAGATGGTCGAGAAGGAAGGTGGAGGGAGACCAGCGATCGAGGCAGCTTGGGGGTGTGGTCTGCCGAGGGGGTTCTGCCTCCCAGGGGGGCCTGATCCCGGGGGGGCGGGGGAGGTGGGGGGGGTTGTCAGCAGGGGGTGGGGTGCTCTGCCGGGGGGGTCTACCTCCCGTCGGGGGGATCTGCCTCCAGGGGAGGGGGGTTGATCTGCCGGGGTGGTTAGGGGGGGGGTCTGCCAGGGTGAGGGGGGTGGAGGGATTGCCACTGCTGGGGGGCGTGGGCTGGATATCGGGGTGCTCTGAGCAGGATGGTCAAGAAGGATGGTGGCCGCAGACTGACTTCACAAGGGCAGAGAGGGCTTCAGAGGTTCCCCTGCAGAATAGAAATCCACTTCGGATTTTTATTTTGCAGGTCGCTTACAGCGCGGAACCGGAACGGACCAGAAGAAGGTAAAGTGGGATTTGGTGGTAGAGTTGGGCGCGCGGTTCATTAAATCGATTTAAATGCATGCTAATGCATTTAAATCGTCGGGCCGCCCGATTCGGGCGCAGACCGGATGCGCGCCCGAATCCGCACCCGAATTGGGTGTCGGTAAAGTCGCGATTTGCTCGGATTCAGGTGCAGATCGTGTTAAAGGCCCGACACCCGAATTTACTGCGATTTTGCGCCTGAAAATGGGGGCAAATTGTTGGTAAAATCGGGCCCATCCACCCTATTCTCACTCTTCATAGAATCATAGAATCCTACAGTGCAGGAGGAGGCCATTTGGCCCATCGAGTTTGCACCGACCACAATCTCACCCAGGCCCTACCCCCATAACCTCATGCGTTTACCCTAGCTAGTCCCCCTGACACTAAGAGATAATTTAGCATGGCCAATCAACCTAACCTGCACATCTTTGGACTTTAGGGGAAAATCAGAGCACCCGGAGGAAACCCATGCAGACACGGGGAGAACGTGCAAACTCCGCACAGACAGTGACCCAAGCCAGGAATCGAACCCAGGCCCCTGGTGCTGTGAGGCTGCAGTGCTAACCTCTGTACCACCATGCCGCGCCGTGTGGATTAAATACATTGGGCTGGATTTCATACTCAAGACACGTAGCGTGAGTTGGGAAAATTCCTGTCTTGGCCCACTTGCCTGGGAGAGAGCACCCAAAAGGATGGGATCATGGTTGGAAGGTAGGTGCGGGCCGCAGTCAGGCCAGCCAACCTAGGAAAAAGTTTAGGGGCAGCCACAGGAGCTGCTGGATGCATGGGCTGCTTTAAAGGCCCAGTTCGCTGCTGTGTCTCTTATAATGAAAGCAGCAAAGTCCTCCAGCCCTCACTCCTAACATCCCCTCACCCCCCACACATTCCCAAAGGACCAACCATGCCATCTCATGCCATGCACCCACCCCCAGTGGCCCCTCATGCTCCCCATGTTAAGGTATACTCCCCAAACAACCACTGCAGTCTTTCATGCCCCCGATGACAAGGTATACCTCCTAAAGTACCCCGATGGCCTTTCGTGTCCACTTTTCAAGGTATGCCCCCACACAACCCCTGAAAGTTATCGTGGCACTAACATTTGTAAATAAAATTTTTAAAAAGTAATTGATAACTTTCCACCTTTTTCCCTGGGGCTCAGGTGTTTAAACAGGCAAATGGATTCCTGGGCTCTCAGGCAAACCTCATTATGTATTCTTAGCTGAGATTATAGTGTTCATTGCTTCTATAGAGTATGGTGAGTGAATTGGCATGGAATTGCCACAGCATGGCATGAGGGCATGAGAAGGCCTTGGAGTTGTTTGGGAGGCGGCATACCTTGGCATGGGGGAACATGAGGTGGACTTTTGAACTTATCTTTCAAAAGGTTCCTTCATGCAGACTATAGTTCATGACACCTCTGAGGGGTTGTGAACTGCGACTCTTTGAAAAGCTGCCCCACATCCGAGAAAATTGCAGAGGATGAGGCCATTTCTAATTCTGCAATGGAGTAGGCCAGGTTAGGAGTACAGGGTGCGTTCTCACACCCCCAAATGGAGTCCGCACCCTTAAAATGTACTCCTGAAACTCGAAATCCCAGAACTGGGATCTGTTCATCATTTTTAAATGGCTTCTGAATCGTCCTGATTTTGGTGCAAATCCGACCCATGAAAATGTCCTCCTGATCCTTCCTGTCTGTCGGCACGGTAGCACAGTGGTTAGCACTGCTGCTTCACAGCTCCAGGGACCTGGGTTCGATTCCTGGCTTGGGTCACTGTCTGTGTGGAGTTTGCACATTCTCCTCGTGTCTGCGTGGGTTTCCTCCGGGAGCTCCGGTTTCCTCCCACAATCCAAAGATGTGCGGGTTAGGTTGATTGGCTATGCTAAATTGCCCCTTAGTGTCCTGGGATGCATAGATTAGATGGATTAGTGGGTAAAATATATGGGGGTAGGGCCTGGGTGGGATTGTGGTCGGTGCAGACTCGATGGGCCGAATGGCCTCTTTCTGTACTGTAGGGTTTCTATGATTTGATGATTTCTGTCAAACTGGAATAATCGGAAAATTTAGATTGAAGAGTTAATCTTTTATTCAAGTGTGCATAATAAGACATACATGTGACTTTAAACCATAGCTGCCATTGATTGATACCAATAAATCTCAAAGCCAACTGTAATGCTGAGAGGACATGAACAGTTCAGATTATTTCACCAGATTTTGGATATATGCTTGATGCTGACACAGACCAATTTCACCCTTAATGCATCACCAAATCCATGCTGCGCTGAATTTTAGGGAAGGACATATTGCTCTCTCCTCCACCGTCCCCGTCCCCTCCCCATTAAGAAAGCTGGTGCCAAATGAACGACTTAAAGAAATGGCTGCCCCACTGGGGGGAGACCTAAATAAGCAGAGAGTGGGACCTCTGCCAATCAGTGGGAGGAAACCACTGGCCAACCTGACTGGCCAACAGCTCCAACAGTCCCAGCAGCACCGGGATCTCAGCATTGGGTACTGCTGGGATAGTGAACAGGCAGGATGTGGAGATGCCGGCATTGGACTGGGGTAGTGGTAGTGTGGACTGGTAGTGAACAGGCCCCAGGAAGAAGAGCAATGGGCCACAGACTAAGGCTTTTAGGATGGGATGAGATTGGGCACCCTAGCGAGGGGAGGAGGAAGGGGGAGAGGAGCAAGAGGATGGGGGAATGGGTTTTGGAGACAAGGTTGGAAGGCACAAAGTGGGCCATCACCTTGGAAGACGGGGATGGGGGGGTGCCCACAATGCGCACAGGGCACCTAACAAAGGACATACCTTCTGCTCCTTCCCACCTTTTAATCAGCTGCGTTTAAAAAACAGAGTTCTATCTCTTGCACGCCTACCCATGCCAACCATTTAATATTCAAGCAGTGTAATTTTTGGGTCAATTGGCTTGTCAGCTAGCTGAATTTCCCATGCATTATTTGTTTAAAAATGGTGGGCAAGTGGCTGTTACTGGCATCTGCCGGCTGAATATTTTATTGGGACTGGGTCGTGGTAGTTGGTAAGGTGGTGTACTAGCCACCTAACATATTTTACGTACCTCTCTATCACTGCAAACGCCCCCAGCAATGGACCGTAAAATCCAACCTGCTGCCTTATTGAACACTGACCATCAGTTTTCTCACTATCAGGATGGTCCGATACCCTGTGTGACTGGAAGCAGAATAACACAAGTTTTTTAAAAAACAATTATAAATACATTTTAAAACTTACCCAATGGTACTTACCTAGTGGTCTGTATCTGGCCCTCTAGTGGTGTAGCAGTCCATAAATGTCTGTGTTGCCTTGCAGTTCTGGATGTGTAAACAGGTTGAGTGGATTCGGCCTTGGCAGTCTTGTCCAAGTACAGTCTGGAAATGGTCCATGAACTCATTGTGGGTATCTTTTATATTCTCATACCAGATTTCTCTCCTTGCTATTTTAACTAAGGCCTCATCCAGTTTATTTTGGACTTTGGGTCACCCCATTAAAACAGTGGGGACGGGAATTCGAACAGCACACTTAGCTGGACGTATAATATAATCACCGTTACTGTTGAGAAAAGGGATAAAGCATAAAAACTTTTATTACTAATTCATCTATACGTCTATAAACGATAGCTTACATGACGCATGAAAAGTTATTTGTCGGAGCAGCTTAAGACAATGGGCATTGTCGGGAAGTAATCCAAAAGAAATATTGGGCAATGGCAACAATCAATGTTTATTGGGTGTGTTTGTGAAAGGTAATGTAGATGTGCTTGAATATGACTCACTGTAGTACATCCTGAAATAGTTGTTATCTGCAGGACATGAGTATGTTTCCCCACCCTGTTAGCCCTACCAGGGGGATGCTGCTGCCAACTTTTGCTTTGCAGACCAGGAAATGTTTGACAATCTCTTTCTTTCTATGAGTTCATCTCAGGCAATTCTACTACTTTTCTTTCATCCTTCGATATTTTATTATGTTGAGGAGACCACACCCAATTTTAAAACTGCAGTATGCGTGGTTTGGGATTGGTGGTAGGTTGAGCGTTTAGCTTTGACCCAATGAATAGCTTTCTGTAATATTCTGTGCCTGTATAATGAGAATATCTGTTTCCTCACAGTTTAACTTTTATACACCCCTGCTTTAATGTCACTGGTTATTTGCTATAGCTTCGGATGCCTTGCAGGCAAATTGCTCATATGCGGAATAATTGGAGAATGCAAACAGCAAAGACAACCTTTGCCCAAATGGTTGGGACTGGGAGAGATAAATACATCACTCTGAACCACATAGATCCGGAAGATTTAACCCTTGATCTGTGGTCTATTACTGATCTTAGCTTGATTGTTGGAACTGTAGCCTAGAATAAACACCCACTGGGCCCAATTTTACCATCACGTTGCGCCCGTTTTCAGGCGCAAAAACTTGGCAAAGTCGGGCGTGAGGCGAGTGCGATTCGCACCCGCCTCCGCACCAGTTCCCCCTTTACCAAGGCCTGAAAATGGCCGTGATGGGGACCGTGCCCGAAACGAGCGCGATGGCCATTTAAATGCATTTGCGTGCATTTAAATTGACTTAATGGGCTGCATGCCCAACCTTACTGGCTCTTCCCCCTTTACCACCGCGTTCGCCCATCCGGAATCGGCGCAAAACAGACATGCTCCACTAAAGTCCGATTCGGGCGCTCCAGTTATTGAGGAGGTAAGTGCCGAGCATCCGACGGCTCTCTGCTTGAGATTGGTGGGGGGGACGGGGGGGACGGGGGGGTGGGGTAGGGGGGGGTCTGCTGCCACTCTGCCTGTGATCAGTGAGGGGGAAGGGGGGGGTCCGCTGCCACTCTGCCTGAGATCAGTGAGTGGGAAGGGGGGTCTGCTGCTACTCTGCCTGAGATCAGTGAGGGGGAAGGGGGGTCCGCTGCTACTCTGCCTGAGATCAGTGAGGGGGAACGGGGAGGGGAGGAGGGTCCCGTGATTGGTGTGGTTGGGGTGAGGGGATAAAGGGGTCAGTAATGTTGTGGGGGTGGGGCAATGTCTGTGGGGCCAGGGGGAGGCATTCTCTAGCCCAGGAGCGATGTGGCAGGGGAGCCGCATTCTAGCATTTTTTTCTGCGCATGCGCAGTTGGAGACTCCGATCGGAACTGCAGAATTTCGGGCACATTAAGCCCCGCCCACAGGCTTCTGCAGCGCGATTCGGAATCGCTGATATTTTTTCAGGCAGAGTGCGCATGGGGGCGCCTCAGAACTGGTCTAAAAGTCGGATCTGAAACACTCCCAGTTTCAAGTCCACCCAGCACTTAGAATCAAAATGGTAAAATAGGGTCCACTATATCTAGAGAGGGCCGAGGAATCTGAGGTGTGCTGGAAGTTGTAAGGAAAGCCGGATATTTTGAGAATATTCCCGCGTCTATTTTAGCAGCAGACATAATTCATTTTCTGACTTCAATGCGCCAGCAGGGAGCTTTGCCCCACAACTGCTCATATCAGAAATTGCACTCAGATGATTGTGAAAGTTCATTTCAGAACTTCTATCATTAGCCCCCTGCAAATGACTCTTAATACCTGGCACATTGCTGGATCTTGTAATATTTTCTTAAACAATAGTAAAATTGTCAGGTGTGATAAGTGATAGACAGTTGTCACCATTTTGAGGATGGAATGCGGCTATGCTACTGGATTATAATGTGGAGATGCCGGCGTTGGACTGGGGTGAACACAGTAAGAAGTCTCACAACACCAGTATTTGCTACCAAATAAACCTGTTGGACTTTAACCTGGTGTTGTGAGACTTCTTACTGGATTATAATCCAGAGAGTGTGGATTCATATCACACCATGGAAGTTTGAGAACTTAAATGCAGTTTAAAATTCTGAAACTAAAGAGCTGGTATCATTAAAGATGTTATGAACCTGTCAGGTTGCCATACAATGGTCTGGGATTTTGTTCCATGGTCTCGTTTTTGGTTCTGGGCTGAATTCTGGGTCAGAATGCCAGAAGCTTGACCCTGGAAATGAGTTCCGAGGATGTGACCAATGTGTTGGTCTCCGTAACCATCATCCACTGAGGGATGGCAGGTGAGCTCCCAAGGCTGGAGGGCCAATTGGAGGCCTCCAGCAGGTCAGAGGTGAGAGCTGCCCATGTAGGTGGGTGAAGCAGAGAGCACCTCAAAGGCACGTTCTCAAGTTCATTCGAACAGGTCAAAGTAAAAGTGTACAAAGCTGCCAGGGCATCCTTGCTGAAGGGGAAGACTTCCATAGGACTGTGCAGCTGGCACCATCCTGCAATCGAGAAGGGGACTAAATGCTTCTCATCACCAGAGATACTTAAAACAATGCCATAGAGTCACACAGCACAGAAAGAGGCCACTTAGCCCTTCCAGCTTGTGCAAACTCTTTAATAAAGCTAACCAATAGAGACACTTGTCTGTTCCTTTCACCTGAAAACGGTTTCTTCTTCAAGTATGCGTCCAATTGCTTTTCAAAAGTTAGGATTGATATTGCTCGCATCACTTTTGCTTCTCAGTAGCATTGGCCCTCCTGCTACTGATAAGTCACCTCAATCCTTCAATCCCAACAAGATGCCGGATTGGAAAGTTCTGGTTGGTGTCTGCACAGTGGCCCTTTAAGGAGCATAATTGACTATGTACTTGCAACTTGCGGGCGTGCAGTTTGTAGTGTGTCTCCACCCACCCACCCCCACCCACCCACCCCCCCCCCCACCCCCCCACCCACCCCCCCACCCAGCCCCCCCCACCCACCCCCCCACCCCCCCACCCACCCACCCCCACCCACCCCCCCCACCCCCCACCCACCCCCCCACCCAGCCCCCCCCACCCACCCCCCCACCCAGCCCCCCCACCCACCCCCCCACCCCCCACCCACCCACCCCCACCCACCCCCCCCACCCACCCCCCCCACCCACCCCACCCCCTCCCCCCACCCCACCCCCACCGACTACAAGCACTCTTTTGAAAATGACCCCAAGGTGGGAACATGCAGGCAAACAAACATACTGGCCTTCAGCAGGAAAGTGCAGACCCTCCCACATCCCTTCCTTCTTCTGTTTTTCTTCCAAAATCCAGTTCAGGACAGGAAATCTGCCAGCCCTACTCCGTCTGACCTGTAGCTCCAGTCCCACATGACCCAGTTATATCAATCTGCTATGAAGGATAATAGTATTTGGAAATACCATCACCACATGGGCTGCTGCCATTTAGGAAGTATGTCCCCCATCATTTTCTCAGGCCAACTAGGGATAGGCGATAAATACTGGCCTTGCTAGTGG